>NW_023397510.1:0-156074 GCF_004126475.2 Phyllostomus discolor
AAAGAAAGAAAGAAAGAAAAAGAAAGAAAGAAAGAAGAAAGAAAGAAAGAAAAGAAAGAAAAAAAAAAAGAAAAAAGAAAGAAAAAAAAAAAGAAAGAAAGAAAGAAAGAAGAAAGAAAAAGAAAAAGACAAGACAAGACAAGAAAAGGACAAAGAAAACTCCTCCAGGCATTGTGCTGCGAATGTATTGGGAAGAATCACCATCAACTTGTGGTGAGACCTTGGAAACCTACTTCAATCCTAGGCCTCATCTTCCACATTCATAACGTGGGAAGAATTATACTGGCCTTTTGAATCTTACAGAGGCCCTCAGAAAATAGTTAGTGCATCAACAGAAGTTCATGTACAGAATTTTTTGGCAGTTGAAAAGTATATGAAAATGAAGGAATGACGTTTTCTAGTAAGAGGACTAAGAAAATAAAATTTTCTAGTAAGAGGACTAAGAAAAGTTTGGACAACTTTTGGTCCTCACAGCTCATAGCTTGCTTGGCTCCCCTAACCAATAAATGGGAAGTTTCCATGTGAAATGGTTCTGATCACATGGATGCATTAGACTGAACCTCATGAGGTAGCTAATGCATGCTAATTTTTAATTCATAGAAAACAGAAGACCCTGGCTGGTGTGGCTCAGGGGATTGAATGGCAGCCTGTGCACCAAAAGGTTGCTGATTTGGTTCCTGCTCAGGGTGGGCCGGGTCCCTAGTATGGGGCAAGTGAGAGGCAACTAATTGAGGTATTTCTTTCATATTGATGTTTCTCTCTCTCTTTCTCCCCCCTTTTACTTCTCTCTAAAAATAAATAAATAAAATCTATACAAAACTAAAAATGTGATTATCAATTATAAAAAAAGAAGATACAAGCATGCATCAAAGTAATATATATATCATCTGTAAGTGTGCTCCATTTTGTCCCCACCCTGCCATTGTGTGCCTACAGAATTGGCATCACTTATATTTCTATTTCTCAAAAGCTAAGTACGTGAAAGACCACAAATTCTTAGTGGGACTGTGAAGAGGTCTGAAATGCTGGGAATTTGGTCAGGTGTGTGGATTTAACTAGGAAACACAAGCAAAATCCTTAGTCTGGTATCCAGGCATTCACCAAAATGTTCAGCACTGTTACAAAAGAGAGCTTGTGGACTTTTCTCGTTCCAGAGCTATTGTGGCATCAAGTGGCTTTAAAAGGCCACCAATTCCTAGAGTGTCCCTGAGGTTACAGCTGTAGGTCAATGGGACTTGGCAGGTTCGCAGAGTGTCACATTGTTCCTACATCTTCTCAGCACTGAAATCTCATGTTTACTTAAGGCAGACACCACTGATCCCAGTTTTCAGGGCTCATCTTCCAATTCTACTGCAGTGAATTGTGTATTCACTGGATTGGGGTACAAATTATCCCTCCATGTTCATCCAGATCTAACCTCCCAGAAATAGGGACCTTGCTTTTCCTGTTCACTGTGGCATCTCAGTCCTTAGGAGAGGTCCCAACACAGACTCCATGTTCCATAAGTAATGGCCGAATGAAACAGTGAACACCTCCCACTTCTGTGAAATGAGGCCTTGTTGGCTCCCTATGGGTTTCAATGATTTCCAGGAACCACATTGGGTTACTGTGGAGATGCATACTTTTACAGGTCTAACAAATGAATAAACGTGTAGAAAAAAATTCATGATTTCCCCCAAAATTGCAGTATGAGATGTGATGGTCCTGGTTGTCTTTTATAGGTTCCTGAGATTCCCAAACCTCCTTCATCTTCGGCACAGAAGAACAGCATGAGGCCTGAGAACCAGAGCAGCCTGTGTGAGTTCCTCCTCCTGGGGCTCCCCATCAGGCCAGGACAGCAGGGAGTGTTTTTCACCCTGTTCCTGGGCATGTACCTGACCACGGTGCTGGGCAACCTGCTCATCATCCTGCTCATCAGGCTGGACTCCCACCTGCACACGCCCATGTACTTCTTCCTCAGCCACTTGGCCTTTTCTGACTTTTCTCTGTCATCTGTCACTGTCCCAAAGATGCTAATGGACATGCACACACAGCAACAATCCATCCCCTATGTGGGATGCATTTCTCAGTTGTATTTTTTCATACTTTTCGGTGGTCTTGACAATTTCCTTCTGGCAGTGATGGCATATGACAGGTATGTGGCCATCTGTCACCCTCTACACTACACCACCATCATGAGGGAGGGGCTGCGTACACTGTTGGTGGCTGCCTCCTGGATTATCTCCTGTGGCAGTGCCCTCTTGCACACCCTCCTGTTGGTCCGACTCTCCTTCTGTGCCAACAATGTCATCACCCACTTCTTCTGTGACCTCACTGTGCTCCTGAAACTCAGCTGCTCAGACATCTCCCTCAATGAGCTGGTCATCTTCACTGAAGGGAGGAAATGCTCTCTTTCCTGCCTTTGGCTATTGTTTTGGGCTCATATATCCGTATAGGGACCATCATCCTGAAGGCTCCCTCCACTAAGAAACTCTTGAAAGCCTTCTCTACCTGTGGCTCCCATCTCTTTGTGGTGTCTTTATACTATGGGACATTTGCAGGTGTTTACTTTTTGTCCTCTTCGTGGGATTCCAAAGATGTAATTGCTTGGGTCATGTATATGGTTGTTACCCCTATGCTGAACCCCTTCATCTACAGCCTGAGGAACAGAGATATAAAGCAGGCCTTAGAAATGTTTGTCAACAGGGTTAATTTATTTAAGTGGAAATCACTAAATCCTCTTACTGCAGTCAGGAGCACAGTGAGGCACATGTCTTAACACTATTGTAAGGTAGACATATCCCCACAACTTTAACAGAATATCCATTGTGCGATCATGTATTAGTGTTGTTAATATGTCAACGAGGTCAGGTTTGATACTGGAATTATTTATAATTCTTTATTTCTAATTAACACTTTTCACTTCATCATCTCTTATAGAGTCTGTGTCTTGCATGAGAGCAGCAGTTTGAAGGCAGCTTTCTGCCAGAGAGGGGTGCAGGCGGATCCCATGGTTTTTTGTCCATGTGCTGTCACAATAAAAAGAAAAAGCTGGAAACAAAGTCTTAAGCTGTAGTTCATGTGTCACTAACAGTGGTATGAGTTCAAGATTCTGCCACCACTTGCCACATATCCAAAGATTCAGCAAATACGTAAACACTGAGGAAAAGGGAAGTGATGCCTTGCTCTTACAGGAAAACTGTTATGTGCGTGGAAATGCAGAGGCTGGAGAGAACTCTCTGGTGTCAACCTAGAACTGGAGATATTGATTCAAACTTATGGGTCTTAAAAATTATATATTGATGCAAATTTGTATATGTCAATATCTATACTGTTCCCACCCCTCATTCTTCCTGATCCACTCTGTATGGGTAAACATTCCTTTAGTTTCCTAGTTCCTACTTTTTACTTCTGTTTCTTTTACATATACTTCCCACATGGCTCTCTAAGATCATTTAGAATGCTTGTAAGCAATCAACACACCTAAAGCTTCAAAATGAATCAAAGGGTTGGATTGTAATTGAAAGAATGGGAATTCATGAGTCCATAATAAATAAGTATGTAAGTAAATAAATAAATCAAGGAAATGAGTGGGGAGTAAGGGGAGGTTTCTTCTTATAGGAAAATACAACTAATAAAAATACAAGAAATGATAGAATTGGAAGAATCACCATCTGGTGACCACATTTGGAAAATTTCATCATGTAACAATCACCAATGGATGTTAAATAGTCAGTACAAAGTTAAGATGGAAAACGCTATGATTGTCTAATTTCAAACTATCTACCCAAATGATATCTATTAACTACAAGGTGAACATAGTAACTTTAAAAAATGGTAAATTTGCAACAGAGAACCTGGCAGACACTATCTTAGCCATTTGATCAAGGATAAAAACAGTAGCAATTCGAAAAATTAATATGACATGGTTTCTAATAATATGCACTGTGGTGTATCTGCCCAAACTCTAATAAGTCTGAAACATACATACATTAATATATACATGCACACAGATGGTAAACATAGTATAACATTAAACATTGGGGAATCTGGATTAAGGCCTTTCCACAAATTCTTCATGCCATTTTTACAACATTTCTGTATCTTTAAAATAATTTCCAAATGAAATGGTGAAAAATCCTTTGTCCCAGCTGGCACATGCCCAAGAAGAAAGGACTCCAGGCATCATTGGAATCAGGGTCACTGTCCCCTAGGACTCCAGCCCCTCTGGCTCTTGGACACCCAGCTCCCAAAGGGCAGGCAGAAATTAGCCAGAAGCTTGGGGACTGGGTGTCAGTCTCTCATTAGCAAGGGTTATTTTTGAGTCATTTCTCTGGAGCTGTTGAAATAAAATGAAAGTCTGTACAAGTGCCAAAGCCCCAGGCATTTCTTCTGTTTTTGAAGAAAACGCTGCAATAGTGTTGCCCTGAGGAGCTGGGCACACAGTTTGGAGTGGGTGTCTGAACTCACCAAAGATGAGCACAGGTCAGAGGGGCTGGATGTCTGAACCTGGGGACGTATCTGCCTGTGTGCCAGTAGGTTCATATATGACAGCCTGTGTCTATGGCTCTGTGTCTCTGTGAGTCTGCAGGTACTGTGTATGCTCTTGTACATGCTGTTTGATGGCTGCATGTGTGCACATGTGTGCACATTTGTTTGTCTTCTATCTGACTCAGTGTGACTCTTTTCCCGAGTTAGACCTAACATTGTCTCATTTTAACCCATGTACACCAAGTTACCAGATTCCTTCTGTGAGTAGGGACTCCTGATTCATGCCTGTGATTTTAAGTACTTGCATCACAGCTGAGCATCTGAGGTGACATTGTTGGCTCTGCTGCTAGACAAGAAGATGCCTGACCTCAGAGGAGCCAATGTCAGGTCAGAGAGGGTTCACACCTCTGCTCAGCAGTGTGTGCTGGTGCATGTGTGAGCTGTGTCTGTGGCTGAACACGAGTGTGTGAGAGCAGGAAGGTGTATTTTTTGTTTACTGTGTGTATGTATGTTACTATGTGTGTGACCACGTGCATGGGATGCTGGTGCTGGTTTAATGCGTGTACCTGTGATTGAACAGGCTTCACTGCCCCATGCTGACAGCCTTCCTCCAAGAAGGGGATCAGTGAGAAGGGGCAGAAGCATGCCTGCTTTTAATAAGAGGGTGTGTGCTGCTTGTTGTAGAGAGTGTGTGGCTGGGTGTGCATATGTGTTCTTTGTGTGTGTTTTTTATGCAATTTTTGAATTTTTATGGTTGGTGCGGTTTTGGTGATGTGTCTATACTGTCTGAGTTTTGTGTATGTGGTGAATTGAGTGTTTACCAAGTGTGTCATGAGTCAGGTGTGTTGATGTGCATTGCCATTGTGTTTCCAAGTGAATGGCCCATCACTGTGTGTGGTGTATGTCTCATTTTGTGTTACTTATGCCTTGTATGTATGTATTTGGGCAAAAAATTCATTTGTTTTTCTCCATAAGATGGCTCTCATTGTACTTAGTTGTATTTAACTTCATTTGAGAGAATTTTGTTAGACTGTATTGTGACAGCTGTCATATCAGTGTCCATTTTAAAAATGCTTCTCAAAATTCGTGCATTTTTGTGCAGCCATTTTAATACTAAAAATGGGAGAACATACCCAACATTTTCAGCATATTATGTTTAATTACTTCAAGGAAGGTAACAATGTAACTGAATGAAACACACACAAAAAAGATTTGTGCAGTGTATGGAGAAGGTGCTCTGACTGAAAGTGTCAGAAGTGGTTTGCCAAGTTTCTTGGTACTACTGACATTTTGGGCAAATACTTCTTTGCTGTGGGGCTGTCTTATACATTGGAAGATGTTTAGCAGCACCCCTGGCCTGTATACACCAGAAGCAAGTAGCAAGAAATAGCAACATACTCAAAATATCCACATCAAGAAATTTATTGGTGAAAATAAAAAAGGTATTATTTTACAGAAAAAATGTAACAGAATTTTTGGCCAACCCAATATGTGAATGTTATGAGCTGAGCCACATATTGGCTCTCCTTCCTTTGGCATGGGAAACTGGTCAGAGGTAACCAGAATTCACAAATCAGCACTGGGTGTGTGTGTGATCTGCATCCAGGACTTTCAGTGTTTCCTTAAGTGTCCTCATTCTGGAGCACCATTAGCTCAAGTAACCAAACTGTAAGCAACTCTGTTTCTTAGAACAAATCAGCTATCATTTTCATGTAGCTGAGTATGCTCAGCATTTTGCAACCATTTAGTTTTATTAAACTTTGAGGCCCCCCACCCCTGAAAGAATGAAAGAAGAAAAGAAAGACAAACAAAGAAAATCCCTGCAGCCATCCTGCTGTGTAAATGTATTGGGCAGAGTCACCATCAACTGGTGGTGGGAACTTGGAAAGCCACTTCAATCCTAGGCCTCATCTTCCACATTCATAACATGGGAAGAATTACCTTGGCCTTTAGAATCTTACAGAGGCCCTCAGAAAATAGTTATTGCATCAACAGTAGTTCACGTACAGAATTTTTTTTGGCAGTTGAAAAGTATATAAAAATGAAGGAATGAAATTGTCTCATAAGAAGACTAAGAAGAGTTTGGACAACTTTCAGTCCTCACAGATGATAGCATGCTTGGCTCCCCTAACCAATAAATGAGAAGTTTCCATGTGAAATGGTTCTGAGGATGGGTTCTGATCACATGGATGCATTAGACTGAACCCCAAGAGGTAGATAATGCACGCTAATTTTTAACTCATAGAAAACAGAATGCCCTGGTTGGTGTGGCTCAGGGGACTGAATGGCAGCCTGTGCACCAAAAGGTTGCTGATTTGGTTCCTGCTCAGGGTGGGCCAGGTCCCTAGTAGGGGGCAAGTGAGAGGCAACCAGTTGAGGTATTTCCTTCATATTGATGTTTGTCTTTCTCCCTCCTTTCCCTTCTCTCTAAAAAATAAGTAAATAAAACCTTTACAAAATTAAAAATGTGATTATCAACTATATAAAAAGAGAAGATGCAGGTATGCATCATGGTTAAACATATAACTTGTAATATAGACAGATACACACACACATGTGTGCTCCATTTTGTCCCCACCCTGCCTCTGTGTGCCTACAGAATTGGTATCATTTATGTTTCTATTTCTTAAAAGCTAAAACAGGTGAAAAAACACAAATTCTTAGTGCGGCTGTGAAGAGGTCTGAAATTCTGGGAATTTAGTTGGGGTGTGTGGATTTAACTAGGAAAGGCATGTAAAATCCTTAGTCTAGTACCCAGATATTCACCAAAATTTTCAGCACTGTTACAAAAGACGACTTGTGGACTTTTCTGGTTTTGGAGCTATTGTGGCATCAGGTGGCTTTAAAAGCCCACCAATTCCTAGAGTGTCCCTGAGGTTAAAACTGTGGGTCAATGGGATTGGCAGGTCCACAGAGTGTCACATCATTCCAACATCTTCTCAGCACTGAAGTCTCATATGTACTTAAGGCAGATACAATTGATCCCAGTTTTCATGGCTCATCTTCTAATTCTACTGCAGTGATTTATGTATTCACTGGACCAGTGTACAAAGTATCCCTTCATGCTCACTGAGATCTAAACTCCCAGAAATGGGGACATTGCTTTTCCTGTTCACTGTGGCATCTCAGTCCTTAGGAGAGATTGCAACACAGATTCTGTGTTCAGTAGGTAATGGCAGAATGGAACAGTGAACACATTCTGCTTCTGTTCAATGAGGTCTTCTTGGCTGCTTATGAGTTTCAATGATTTCCAGGAACCACACTGGGTTACTGTGGAGATGGATACTTTTACAGGTCTAACAAATGAATAAACGTGTAGGAAAAATTCATGATTTTCCAAGAAAATTACAATATGAGATGTGATGCTCCTTGTTATGTTTCCAGGTCCCTGAGATTTCCAAACCTCCTTCATCCTCAGCAGACAGAAGAGCAGCATGAGGCCTGAGAACCAGACCAGAGTGTCCGAGTTCCTCCTCCTGGGGCTGCCCATCCTGCCAGAGCACCAGGGTGTGTTCTTCACCCTGTTCCTGGGCATGTACCTGACCACGGTGCTGGGCAACCTGCTCATCATCCTGCTCATCAGGCTGGACTCCCGCCTGCACACGCCCATGTACTTCTTCCTCAGCCACCTGGCCCTCACTGATGTCTCTTTCTCATCTGTCACTGTCCCTAAGATGCTCATGAACATGCAGACTCAGCAACAATCCATTCCCTATGTGGGATGCATTTCTCAGTTGTATTTTTTCATACTTTTCGGTAGTGTTGACAATTTCCTTCTGGCAGTGATGGCATATGACAGGTATGTGGCCATCTGTCACCCTCTACACTACACCACCATCATGAGGGAGGGACTGTGTGTGCTGCTGGTAGCTGCCTCATGGATTATTGCCTGTGCCCATGCACTGTTGTACACTGGCCTCTTGGTCCAACTGTCCTTCTGTGCCAACAATGTTGTTACCCACTTCTTCTGTGACCTCACTGTGCTCCTGAAGCTCAGCTGCTCAGATATCTCCCTCAATGAGTTGGTCATCTTCACTGAGGGAGGAATGCTTTATTTTCTATCTTTGGCCATTGTTTTGGGCTCATATATCCATATAGGGACCATCATCCTGAGGGCTCCCTCCACTAAGAGACTCTTGAAAGCTTTTTCTACTTGTGGCTCCCATCTCCTTGTGGTGTCTTTATTCTATGGGACACTTGCTGTTGTTTACTTTTTGTCCTCGTCATGGGATTCTAAAAACATAATTGCTTCAGTCATGTATACAGTAGTTACCCCCATGCTGAACCCCTTCATTTACAGCCTGAGGAACAGGGATATAAAGCAGGCCTTAGAAATATTTGTCAACAGGGTTAATTTATTTAAGTGGAAATCACTAAATCCTCTTATTACAGTCAGGAGCACAGTGTGGTACATGTCCTAGCACTATTGTAAGATTGACATCTCCATAGAAGTTTAATAGAGTATCCACTCTGTTGTAACGTATTAGTGTAGTCAATGTGTCTACAAGTCATGTTTGCTACTCAGGTTATTAATCATTCTTCATTGCTAACTGACAATTTTTCTTATCATCTCTTCTAAGCAACATGCAAAGCCTTATGGCAAATACACTGCAGAATTATAATTGTGGATTTGTCTTTTTCTCCCTTTACTTTTGTCAGTTTTTTCTTATGTACTTTTACACGGTTTTATTGAGGACACACTGATTTAACACCATGATCCACTCCTGCTGAACTTTTTTTTTTGAACTGATTCTTATGCCGACTTTTGTTGGCTTCAAGCTGATTGCATGCATGTCTTCCCAACATACATTCAGTGGCATCTTGTTGGTAGAGTGCAGTGAGCCATGATCACAGTATTTTCTGTATAAAAATTGGCATGTGGTATATAAAGTAAGGCTTTTAACAAAAGAGACAGACTTTAAAAAAAAACTATGGTACATTTACATGACAGAATACTACCTAACAGAAAGAAAGATGGAGCTCCTCTCCTTTGCAAGAGTATGGATGGAACTGGAGCAAATTATACTAAGCGAAATAAGCCAGGTGGTGAGGGACAGATACCATACAATCTCACCTTTAAGTGGAACTTAATCTACAAGACAAACAAGCAAGCAAAATATAACCAGAGACATTGAAATTAAGAACAAACTGACAGTAACCAGAGAGGAGGTGGGAGAAGATAATGGGGAAAAAAAGGGGAAGGGCTTTCAGGAACAAGTATAAAGGACACATGGACAAAACCAAGGGGGGTTGGAATCAGGGGAGGGAGGTGGTGATGGCTGGGGTAGGAGTGGAATGGTGGGGGGGGGGAAATACAGACATCTGTACTCGAATAACAATAAAATTAAAAATAAATAAATAAATAACAACAATAATAAATGAACAGCACATGACTTTCTTTATAATTCAGATATATTGCTAGCAAGTGGTCCTACCGTAATACCTTATGCACTTCTCACATTGGTATAGGTACCTTATATCTACTCTTTATATACGTGTGTGTGTGTGTACACACACAGATATAGAGATAGGGATACTCCATTACAAAGGTAGTAAAGATTCCACTTCCATTCTCTTGTGCTTAGTATTTACATGGTATTTCTTTTCCCTTACTTTAAACTTTTCTATGTCCTTACACCTGTGAGGTGTTTGTTGTTAAAAGTGTAAAGTAGGAATTTGCTCTTCTTATGTACAGCAACAATTATTTTATTTCTGGAGAATTTTATCCATTGACACCTAATGTAATCATAACATATTTGAATTTATATTTTCTGTATTACTAGCTTTTATTTGACACATCTGTTTCATATTGATTCTCTTTTGATTATTTATATATATATTTTGCTATTTGATCTCCTTTCTCTTATTATTTGTAAGTTATTATTCTTCTATCATTCTTTTCTGTGCTTTATGCAGAAATTACCACCTTCTCTTTAATTTTTTAATTGTAGTTTATTTTACAAAACATGAAATTGACCATTCTGGCCATTTGAGGTACACAATTCAGTGGCATTTAGGAGACTCATCACCAATATCGCATTCTAGAACCCCTACAGGAAACTCTAAAGAGCATCAATGCAACTGACTATTTTGCAACTGCGAAAAAAAACAACAAAAATATCTATGAATCAATATAGAGAAGTATGACGATATATTGTTAGATGAAAAAAGCAATGTGTAAAAGAGCAATTATAACATGCTACATTTTTTGTAAAATAAAGGAGAAACAAAATATACATATGTCTGCCCATTTGAGCAGAAATAAACACAGAAAGAATAAATCAGAAACTGATAAGAATATTTATGTACAGGAGTGGGAACAGAAGAGATGGGGAAATGAGCATAATTATTTGTATAGTTTGGACTACGCTGTCTATTGCCACAAAATAAAAATAGAAGAGGTGGTGCATAAAGCACAACAGAATAAAGAAAACAAAGGAACCTAACTATATTTGAAATTAGTATCATAATTAGATGAAAAAGATAAATAAAATGACTAACAAGTAATTCTTGAACCCTGAATTTTACCTTTATACTAACACAATAAAAAACTGGAAACAAAGTCTTAAGCTGTAGCTAGTGTGTCACTAACAGTGGCAGAAGTTCAAGATTCTGAAACAACTTCCCATGTATCCAAAGATTCAGCAAATAAGTACACATTGAGGAAAAGGGAGTGACTCCTCTCTCACGGGAAAGTTGCTATGTACATGAAAAAGGAGAGTCTGGAAAGAACTCTGTGGTGTCAAACTAGAACTAGGGACATCAATTTGAACTCATGGGTTAAAAATATATACATAGATAGAAATTGATAATGTTGCATATCAATAGGTACACTGCTCCCATACTCTGCTCTTTCTGTCCCTCTCCTCACCCACCTCAAGTGGGCAAACATTCCTATACTTTCTTAGCTTCTAGTTTTTACTTTTTGTGTTTCCTTTTCTAAAATTTATTTTTTGGGTTTTTTTCCATTACCATTTATCCCCCTTATATCCTCTTCCACCTCTAACTACCAACTTCCTCCTAGCAATCACCACACTGTTGTCCATGCCCATGAGTCATTTTTTTCTTTTTGCTTGATCCCTCTACTGCATACCACCCTCTTCCCGAGAGTTGTCATCTTGTTCTCTATCCGTGAGTCTGTCTCTATATTGCCTGTTAGTTTGTTCATCTGTGATATTGTCCTGTAATTTTTTATCTACTGGAGCTCAGGGTAAAGTGGCTTTAAATGAAAATTTTATGCATTGGACCTTTATGAGGCTTTCTGAGTCTACAGCTGTCCCTTCCTGACATATAGAAACCCTGCTGCTTTTCCCAGCTGGATGGTATCTGGGTTCCTTACTGGCTCTGGTGCTGTAGGCTGGGGAGCCCAGCGTGGGGTCTAAAACCCCCACTCTCAGGGGAACACCCTGGCCATTGTGATATGTCCCTCCAGAACTTCAGCCACCACCCATGGGAGCCCAGCCAGCCCTTACATGCTTCCTCCACACTCCCTGCCAGTCTCATTGTGCTGAAGTTATTTCTTCTGTCTGTCTGTGGTTGTAAGGCTTCTCTCTAGCTAGTGTTCAGTTGCTTATTCAGGACAATTTCTCTACAATGTAGTTGTAATTCCAGGTTGGTTTTGGGAGGAGGTTAGTGTAGCTTCCATTTACTCCTCTGCCATCTTGAATCTCTGGACCACAATTCTGTTTCTGTTCTGCTTGATTTTTAGATTCAATTGTTGATAGTTATGTATTTACTGCTATTTTAATATTCATAGTTTTGATCTTCTTTTTCTTAAATAAGTGCCTTTAACATTTCAAACAATAATGGTTTGGTGATGATGAACTCCTTTAGCTGTACCTTGTCTGGGATGTGCTTTATCTGCCCTTCAATTAAATGACAGTTTTGCTGGATAGAGTAATCTAAGTGTAGGTCCTTGCTTTTCATCACTTTGAATAATTCTTGCTAGTCCCTTCTAGCCTGCAAAGTTTCCTTAGAGAAATTAGCCTGCAATCTTATGGGAACTCTTTTGGTGGTAACTATCTGCTTTTCTCTTGCTGTTTTAAAGATTCTCTCTTTATCTTTAACCTTTGGCAACTTAATTATGATGTGTCTTTGTGTCGTCTTCTTTCCATCCATCTTGTTTGGGACTCTCTGTGTTTTCTAAACTTGTATGTCTATTTCCTTCACCAAATTAGGGAAGTTTTCTCTCATTATTTTTTCAAATAGGTTTCCAAAGTCTTACTCTTTCTCTTTTCCTTCTAGTACCCCTATCGTAAGAATTTTGGTACACATGAAGTTGTCCCAGAGGCTCCTTACCCTATCCTTATATTTTTGGTTTCTTTTTTCTTTTTGCTGTTTTGATTAAATGTCTTTGCTTTATTTTCCAAATCATAGGTCTGATTCTAGTCATCCACTCCACTGTTGATTCCCCCAATAAATTGTTCTTTATTTCAATTCGTGTATCCTTAGTTTCTGATTGGATCATTTTTATGCTGTTAAAGTACCCTCTGAGTTCCTTGAGTATCCTTATGACCAGTGTTTTTGGACTCTGTAGCTAATAGATTATCTCCATTTTGTTTAGTACTTTTTCTGGAGTTTTGTTCTGCTGTCTCATTTTGGCCATATTTCTTTGTTTCCTCATGTCACCAGCTTCCCTGTGTTTGTTTCTATGTATTAGGTAGAGTTGCTTTGACTCCTTGTCTTGGTAGCATGGCCTAATGTAATAGTTGTCCTGTAGGGTCCAGTGACTCTGCCTCCACTCTTACGCAAGCTGGGCACTCAAGGTGCACTCTCTGTGTGGGCTGAGTACTTCCTTCTCCTGCAGCTGAGTATTGGTAGCTGTTGGCAGATTAATGGGAGGGATTTGCCCAGGCCAATCAGCTGGTAGAACTGGCTGTGATCACTGGCTACCAACCACTTCCCTCTGTGGCTTGTTAGAGGTGGTGGTGTTCCAGTGTGGTCTATAACTGTCCACTGGGTGCACAGGCTCTGGGGTTCCTCAGGTGATACAGGCCAAGTTCAGCCACCACCTGTATTCTTTCTGGGGCCACTTGACATAAGCTATAAAGTGATCTGCAGGTGGCTGCTGATAATGCCAGTCCTAGGACCTCTTAGCAAGAGGTAAGGGGTTTGGGCTCATCTGTTGCTTTGAGCAGATTTAGAAAGGTTGGAAGTCTGTGCCTACCTAAGCCATTTATATGGGAAAGCCACTGTTAACAGCTTGGTGGGTCCATAAGTTGGATAGGGCATAGACTTAGGTGATCACCAGGGATAAGCAAAACATGCGAATCAGGTAGCTGGAATCTAAGATACAGTGCTACCACACTGTGGCTTTGTAAGGGAGAGGGCTCAAAAAAGGAACAATGGCTCCTACCAGAATGAAGCTGACCCCAGTTTTCACCCTGATGCCAGATGCTTCAGTTCTTCCTCCTATGCCAGTGGTGCCCTTCAAGCTGCTGCCCCAATGCTGGAGCCCAGAGGGACTAAGTTCAAGTAAGATTATATGCAGTGCAAGGCCCTTTAAGAGGAAAGGCCCAAGAATCCCACAGTTTCTTCCACCAACCCAACTGCCACTTATTTTTATAGCCAGAAGTTATGGGGACTTACCTTCTTGGCACTGAAACCAGAACCATTGGCTGGGGAATCTGGTGTTGGGCTGGGATCCCTCGCTCCTGAGGTCTTCCTCCCAACTTTTATCCACCACACATGTGGGACCAGCCTATTCTTCATCTCCAGTTCTCCATGTCTCCACCCCTCCATCCCTCCTACCTATCTGGATGAATGTGGTTTCTTTAATTACTCAGTTGTCTGACTTCCATACAGTATGATTTACTTACAGTTCTGATTGATAGTTGTTCTGTAATTTAGATGTAGTTTTGCCCTGGTTTTGCAGGGAGGTGAGCTCTGTTTGCCTATGCCTCCATCTTGACCACAAGTCCTCTAATCATGTGGTTTTTATCCTTCATTTTGTTTATGTAGTGAATCACATTTACTGATTTGGGAATGTTGTATCAACCTTGCATTCCCAAAATAAATCCTATTTGTTCATGGTGGATTATCTTTTTGATGTCTTGCTGTATTTGGTTTGCTAATATTTTATTGAAGATTTGAGCATCTATGTTCATCTGGGATATTGGCTTATAATTTTTTTGTAGTGACCTTATCTGGTTTTGAAATTAGTATAACGCTGGCCTTGTAAAATGAGCTTGGACCCTCCTCTTTAATTTTTTGGATTCGTTTGAGAAGGAGAGGTGTTAGTTCTTCTCCAAATGGTAAAATTCAGCTGTAAAGCTATCCAGCCCAGGGCTTTTGTCTGTTGGGAGTTTTTTGATGACCACTTCAATTTTACCTGGTGTAATCTGTCAATTTGACTAGGTGTAATCTGTAAGATTCTCTTATTCTTCTTGACTTAGTTTTGTAAGATTGTATGTTTCTAGGAATTTCTCCAATTCATCCAGGTTGCCCAATTTGTTGGCATATAGTTAGTTGTTCATATTTTCTTACAATCTTTTGTATTTTTCTGGTGTCAGTATTCATTTCTGATTTTATTTGGGTCTCCTCTCTTTTTTTCTTGATGTGTCTGTCTAAACACTTGTTAATCTTGTTTATCTTTTCAAAAACCAGTGTTGGGTTAAACATTATTTATATCATATTTTAGACTTTATATACTTCTTCTCTGATCTTTATTATTTCCTTCCTTCTACTCACTTTGGGCTTTGTTATTCTTTTTCAAGTTCCTCTAAGTGTAAAGTTAGACTGCTTTTCTTGAGTTTTTTCTTATCTTGAGATAGGCCTGTAATACTATGATTTCCATCTTAGGAATGCTTTCCCTGTGTCCCACAGATTTTGGGTGGTTGTGATCTAATTTTTATCTGTTTCAAGGCATCTTTTGATTTCTTCCCTGATTTCACTGTTGACCCATTCACTGTTTAATCTCATGTTATTTAGATTACATGTCTTTGTATATTTTTCAGTTTTTTTCTTATGATTGATTTCTAGTTTCACAGCATTGTGGTCAGAGAAGATGTTTGATATGATTTCAATCTTCTTAAATTTATTGAGACTTATTTTGTGTCCAAATATGTGGTTTATCCTAGAAAATGTTCCATGTGCACTTGAAAAGTATGTACAAGGTTTATCTAGAAAAAGTTGAGCCATTGTTAATATAACGAGAAATCTTTACACAAAACTGGTATCACCTGGCTGTGCACTGGAATGAGCATGCATGAACAATGATGATTTCACTGTATCAGTCAGTGGGGGCAGTAGACACTGTTGAGTGAGCACGTGTACTGTGTGACTTTTGCATTCAAAATAACTGAGTTATTTTGTATCAATGAACCTGCAATGAACCTGCATCAAATTTTGTGTGAAGCTTGAACATCTCTCTCTGTAAACTATTTGGATGATACAGAAGGCCATAGCTATGGGCAACTGTGGGTTGTCATCTTCGTCACCACAATGCACCCACTCGTGCATCAAGTCTCATGCAAAGTCTTTTGGTGAAACATCCAATCACCCAGTGACTCAGCCTCCCTATAGCCCAGATTTTGTGCCCTGCACCTTCTGGCTTTTCCCAGAGAGATTTCAGACCATTGATGAGATTCAGGAAAATACAATGGGGTAGCTGATAGAGATTGGAGAGGTTGTGAGATCCCAAGGTACCTACTTTGAAGGGGACTGAGCCATCATTGTCCTATGTACAATGTTTCTTGTATCTTCTTCAATAAATGTCTATTTTTCATATTTCATGGATGGATACTTATGGGTAGACCTTGTATATTTTGCTGCTTTTGGGTGAAATGCTGTGAAGACATTAATTAAATCCATTTGATCTACTGTGTTAAGGATGCTGTCTCCTTGATTTTCTGTCTGGAAGATCTGCCCACTAAAGTCAATGGAGTGTTAAAATCCCCAACTATGACTGTATTTCTGTCAATCTCTCCCTTATGTCAAGAATTGCTTTACATATTTAGGTGCTCCTATATTGAGTGCATGAATTTTACTAACATTATATTCTCTTGCTGGATTGTGCCCTTTATTGTTATCTTGTGTCCTTTTGGTTTCTTACTATAACCTTGGTTTTAAAGTCTACTTTATCAGATATGAGTATTGTGACACCAAGTTTTTATTACACTTTTATAAACTCTACTACAGATTTATTCTTTTAGATTTAAACAGTTAATTATATTTTAATGTGACTTAAAATTAACAGCATTTGTTTTATATGTATCCACATGTTTACTATTTCTGATATTCTTCACTCAGATTTCAATTAAAACCATTTTCTTCTGCCTGACAGCCTTTCTTTACATGTTTTTTGGTGATGAATATTTTCAGCTCTTTTACATCTGAAAGTCTTTTTTTAAACCTTTATTTTTTTCAATTTATTTTATTTCCCCTTCCTTTATGTCTTACTACTCTGAGAGATGTTGCTTCATTGGCTTCTCGCTTGAATACCATGAGAAATATGCTGTTATTCTTATCTTTCTTTAAAATGTATACCATCTCCTGAGTCTACTCTCAAGGTTTTCTTTTTATCACTGGTTTATTGGGTTTTATTGTAATTTTTACATTTAAAAACCCACTTGAGCCCTAGCTGGTGTGGCTCAGTGGATTGAGAGCCAGCCTGCAAACCAAAGGGTCCCCAGGTTAGATTCCCAGTCAGGGCCCATGCCTGGGTTGCAGGCCAGGTCCACTAGTAGGATGGGTGCAAGAGGCAACCACACATTAATGTTTTCTTACCTATCTTTCTCCCTCCCTTCCCCTACCTCTCTAAAAGTGAATAAATAAAATCTTTAAAAAACCCCACTTCATTGAGGTATGATCAGCTATAGAAAGCTGTACATATTTAATGCATATAACTTGATAAATTTAGAGATTAAGTATACACCTATGAAGTCATCACTACAATATATTGCATAAACATATGCACCCTCAACAAATTATCAGTAAACCAAATTCAACAACACCTTAAAAGGATTATACACCATGATCAGCTGAGATTTATTTCAGGGATGCAAGGATGGTTCAACACCAGCAAATCAACCAGTGTAATACACTACATTAACAAAATGAAAGATAAAACCACATGATCATCTCGATAGATGCAGAAAAGGCACCTGGCAAAATTTCAACATCACTAATCATTAGGGAAATACAAATCAACACTACGATGAGATGCCACTTGACACCCATTAAGATTATTATTATTTTTTTAAAATAGGAAACAACACATGGCAATGAAGAAGTTATAATTCTTGCACACTAGCAGGAATGCAAAATGGTACAGCCACCATGGAAAACATTATTAAAGGTGAAAGTAACCCATGTGTCCATTGACAGATGAATGAATAAACAAAATATTGGCATATGTATATATAAAATGAAATATATTATTTAGCCTTATAAATTGCCATACATGCCAAAACATGGATAAACCTTGAAGATATGCTAAGTGAAAAAAGCCCAACCTAAAAGGGAAAAGGTTGTATGTTGCCACTTATATAAAATGCCTAGAAAAGTAAAATGCATAGAGACAGAAATTAGAACGATTACCAGGAGCTGAGGGACTGGGGAATGGGTAGTTACTTTTTACTGGGTACAAAGTTTCAGTGAAGAAAAGGTGGTGGAGATGGAGAGTGGTGACAGCTGCACAATAATGTGAGTACTTAAAATCACGAAACTGTACACTTAAAAATAATTCAAATGATAAATTTCTTGTTATGCATATTTTACCACAATACAATAAAAGGGATTAAGAAAAATATACCATGAAAACACTAATCAAGAGTAATTGGAGTAGCTATTTAAATGTAAAAGCTGATTTCAGAACAGAAAAATTATCAGGAATAAAGAGTGCTAAAATTACATAATGGTACAGAGGTCAATTCACCAAGAAGAAATAACAATCATTAATGCACAGGCACCTAGCAACAGTGTCAAAAACTAACAGAATGGCAAGGAGAAATAGACAAATACACTATTACACGTAGCTGGAGATTTTAACACCCCTATATTAGTAAGTGACAAGTCCAGCAGGCAGAAAATCAGTAAGGGGATAGTCGAACTGAACAGCATGATAAATCAACTGGATCTAACTGACATTTCTAAAACACTTCATGTAGCAACAGCAGAATACAGACTTTTATCAAGTTCACATAGAACATTCTCCAACAAATCCCAAATTTTAAGCTATAAAACACAACTTAATAAATTTAAAATAATAGAAATCATACAAAGTATGCTCTCAGACCACAAAGAATTTAAACTAGAGGTCAACAGCAGAAGCATAGTTGGAAAATCTCAAAATATTTGGAGATTAAATAACACACATCTAAATACCACATGGGTCAATCAAGAAGTCACAAGACATATTTAACATATTTTAAACTAAATTAAAATGAAAACACAACTTGTGGAAAATGGTGGCATGAGGCAAAAGCAGTGCTTTGAGGGAAATTTACAGCATTAAAATGTATATATTAGAAAATAAGGAAGCTCTAAAAGCTTCCACCTTAGACAACTAGAGAAAGACAATATAAACTTAAAGCAAGAGATGAAAGGAAATAGAAAAATTGGAGCAGAAATAAGTAAAACTGAAAACAAAAAGTTAATAGACAAAATTAATGAAACCACCTTCTCACTGTACTTTCACATGGCCTTTTCTCAGTGTGTGCATGTGGAAAGAGAGTCTGAGATCTTTGGTGTCTTTTCTTATAAGAACAGTGATCCTGTTGGATAGGGTTCCATCTTTATGTTCTCATTTAACCTTAGTTATGTTTTTAAAAGCCTCATCTCCACATACAGCCACACTAGGGGTTAGGGCTTCAATATATAAAGTTTGGATGAATACAACATCACTCCATAACAATACATATACATAGAAAATCTTTGTCTCTTTATTTGTTCACATTATTGGGAGTCTTACTTTATTTAACTTCTGTAATTCACTAATGTGGCACTTAGTCACTCTACAACAGTCCTTATATAAAAAACCTCATTTGACTTCTTAATCAACTTTTTTTACATTGTTATGGTACTGTGAACAACATTGCCATGAACCCTCATACTTATGCCCCCAACTGGATATGTGCAAAACTTTTTAGGATATAGAACTTGAGAGGGACTGAACAGTCCAAGACAATGAAGATTTTTCTATTGTAAAACATAATGCCATACCGTTTCCCTGTTAGAAGAAATAAAATGTCTTAAAAAGTACGCACGACTGTCAACAAAGAGCAGCTTCTGACGTAATTTTTCTATTCTATTGCCATATTTTGCTGCTTATAATGTGCTCCTGTGTATAATGTGCACCCATGTTTTGGGCCCAAACTTTCAGGAAAAAAATCTTTCATAGGAAAATATGCAGGTTAATGGTATCATTATAATTGCCTGATTTTAACACAAAGCAGAACAAATTAATAACATGAATATTCACAGAACTTCACCTCAAATAACAAGCACATGATATTTATCTTCTAGGTGGCTTTGAAGAAATGGAGTTGGAGATGAAATACATTTGGAATCAATTTTGCAAGAGGTTCAGTGGAAAACAGCTCTTGAATGGTAATTCTAAGGCATCGTGAGAAAACTGCACCAGAGAATGCTGACACCACAGCTTTTGAGCAGACCAGGATTTACAGAAACTGCAGTCCACTTCCTAGGCTCCCACTGTGATGAGGGGATATAATGGTCCTCATTCTTTTGTTCGGTGAGTGTAAGTATTAGCATGTTTTTGCTATTCTTGAAATAGCATAGGGCTCAGAAACAAGAGATTTTCATTAACACACTCAACTTCCAATTTGGTTTGTTACAAACTCAGAATTACATTTTCCCTAATGTCAACCAAGAAGGAAAAGGCTTTTTGGAATCACCAAGTTCCTAGTTGCTGCTTTGAGGTTATTATCATTAACTCTCCAAGGATGAATTCTCCTATTGCCTGCTATCAACAAACAGTTCTTCCCTCAAGGGAACCAAAGGCCAAGAAGCAATTATTTCATTTGTCTCTAATTTGGAGGTGGGGGTGTGGAGTTGGTCCCTCACCCTCACCTGGATTTTTTCTCTATGATTTGTAAAGTTAGAACTCACATCCAATGCTCAGAGTTGTAAACAAGTGTGTCTATGTATCTATGTCATTTGGTTTTCAACTGATAATTCTCCCTGTTGTGATGCATCTTTGAGACCCTTAGAGACTCCACCTGCTTCATTATATTCTGTGTCTTCTTAAGGAAGGACCTAACCTTCCCAAGCTTTGTAGCTGAAGGCATACATGCTCATCACCTAAGAGGCAATGAAAGGTCAGGAGTGGAATTCACATTCAGTAATGTGACTGCATGTGTTTGTGTATGTCCAATGTAAGTTATTGATCTCTAGATTAGCTTCATACACCTCACACCAGATAAGAGCAGAAAGCTCCACACAGTGACACTCTCAGCTCTCAAAAGAAGAACCTTTAAAGATTTTATTATTCATTTTTAGAGAGAGGCGGAGGGAGAGAGAAGAGAGGGAGAGAAACATCAATGTGTGAAAGAAATTGCCTATCTCTCGCACACCCCCAACCAAGACCTGGCCTGCAACCCAGGCATGTGATCTGACTGGGAATCAAACTGGCAATCTTTCTGTTTGCAGGCTGGCACTCAATCCACTGAGCCACACTAGCCAGGGCAAAGAGAAGAACCTTTAGATTGAATAGATGTTTATAGAGAAGGTAGATTCTATTTTTTAATAGACAGGCCATTCTGTTCTCTTTCTCTATTATTTTTTATATTTACATGGGCAAATCTAAGATTATCTGACCTGAAAAGAAAGAGAAGTGATATCATTGGCAAAGTATAAGAAGTTTTAGAATATGACAAGAAAAATATCTGTTATGAATCACTGGCATAAAACCTAGATTAGGAACTGTGAAAAAGGAAGTGTTATTTGATAAACTAGGCTGAACACTTACAAAGTTTATTCTTCAGCAGATCCAAGATATGACTGGAAAAAACAAAGTATTTTCTGGTGTTCTGAGAACGTGAATGAGAGTGATCTGGTAAGAACTGGGGGGAATGAGGTGGGAATGTAGAAGAGAAACAGACTTTTTCTCCACGTTCCATGACAATTACTTTAGAAAGAGTGTTGCCAGACTGAACATGTTTAGGAGTGGGAAGGAATTTTCTTAAAGGAAGGACTGATGCCTCTATAACAAATTATGTCTGTAAATCTACGTTATTGACACAGATTCTTATCCTCAATCCTCTTGTCTTGAGCAGTTACATACAATATTTCCACCAAGTTTCCAAGTCCTGATTTCCGTGAGGTCCAGAGCATTCCACTGGGTTCTTATCTTGACCTAATCCATGGAAATAAAGCAGTGTTATTAATTAAATATTGTTGGAAATAGAAAAGCATTACAAAAATGCCAAAGTATGTGTGAGAGGCGTGAGGAAATTTAAGAAGGACAACAGACCACTGGGAGAGTCTCTACTAGTGTTTCTAATAACTGGATACAGACCTAGCCTCGCACCCTAATTTCCTACTCTCAGATTTCTGTCATGAACTCTTGGACTCTTCAGACTTGAATTTGATCTGCTACAATCATCATTCCGATGTTTCATGATTTCTCCAAAAGTAACTGTGCTGGTTTTTAGGTGGATATGAAATATCCTGATGTTAGACCATCACTAGCCCACTAGTGGGTGAAAGGCACGAGCTGTTCAGGTTAAAATCATGTACTGACTAACTGTCCTGTTTCTGTTATATGGTAGTTACAGTGATTTCGCATTTCCATCTCTTTTTTCATCTATAGCAAAACAGAAGAAGACCATGAAGAGGGAGAACCAGAGCTGCGTGTCCGAGTTCCTCCTCCTGGGGCTCCCCATCCAGGCAGGGAAACAGGGCATATTCTTTGCCCTGTTCCTGGGCATGTACCTGACCACGGTGCTGGGCAACCTGCTCATCATCCTGCTCATCAGGCTGGACCCCCGCCTGCACACGCCCATGTACTTCTTCCTCAGCCACTTGGCCTTCACTGACATCTCCTTCTCATCTGTCACAGCTCCAAAGATGCTCATAAATATGCATACTCAGGATCAATCCATCTCACATGCTGGATGCATTTCCCAGGTGTATTTCTTTTTATTTTGGGGTGATCTTGACAGCCTCCTTCTCACCTCAATGGCCTATGACAGGTACGTGGCCATCTGTCATCCCCTCCACTATACCACCATCATGAGTCAGAGCCTGTGTATTTTCCTAGTAACTGTATCCTGGGTCCAATCCTGCGTTTCTGCCCTTTTGCATACCCTTCTCCTGGCCCGTCTCTCTTTCTGTGGGGACAACATTGTCCAGCACTTCTTCTGTGATCTCTCCACCTTACTTAAGCTGTCCAGCTCAGATACCACAGTTAATGAGCTGCTTATCCTCACTGTGGGGGTGGTGCTGATTACCCTGCCATTCATATGCATCCTGGTTTCATATGGCCGCATTGGGGCCACAATCCTGAAAGTCCCCTCCACCAAAGGCATCTGCAAAGCCTTGTCCACGTGTGGCTCCCACCTCTCTGTGGTGTCTCTGTACTATGGGACAATTATTGGGCTGTACTTTTTTCCTTCATCCAACAGCTCCCACAACAAGGATGCCATTGTGGCTGTGCTGTACACCCTGGTCACTCCCATGCTAAATCCCTTTATCTATAGTCTGAGGAATCGGGATATGAAAGGGGCTCTGGGGAATATGCTCAGTAGAGGACCATGTTGCCCTGCATGACCAGAGTTGTCCTAGTCATTGGATAGAAGACCTGCTCCATCCTGCAGACCTCAACGTGAGCATCCTTTCCTGCCTGAATAGCTGCTTTGTAACAAGTCCTCATGCATCACCCATTCTTCTGTCTCTGTTTCAGCTTGGACTTAGTTTTCTTCTGTTTCATTTTCTTGTTCATTTTAGAATTATGCAAAAGGTGTATTAAAAACATACCTGCACACCTGGCCTTTTCAAAATATCTTTTTAAATTTCTCATATGATATCCTTTGTCCTATAAACATCTTAAACATTTATGCGGCCACAGTTTTATTTTTTTATAGTTTACAAACTTTACATAGGTTACAAAATACACCTGCTGACAGTTTCATGATTTTATTTTTGTGTTTAACTTTTAATACATTTGGAATTTATTTTTATGAGTGACATTCATTAAAAATTGAGTTTTATTTTTGTCTCTAGTTTCTTATCAATTGCCCAAATCTTTGTTTTCAGTTTTGTTTATAGAGTGATGGTATATC
This sequence comes from Phyllostomus discolor, assembly GCF_004126475.2. Taxonomy (NCBI): domain Eukaryota; kingdom Metazoa; phylum Chordata; class Mammalia; order Chiroptera; family Phyllostomidae; genus Phyllostomus; species Phyllostomus discolor. The sequence continues at coordinate 23,715 of NW_023397510.1, forward strand.
ACTTTTTCTTTTCTTAAATTGAGTGGGCATGGTCACAAAATGAAGTAAGGTGTTTTTCTATCAAGGCCAGGAAAATGGGCCAGAAAGGACTGGTAAAGGCACCAGGTGATAAACTCAAACTTGTGGGGAGCCCTCTGTGCCCTGGGGTGACCAACTGGGAGTGAAACAGGAGGGAGAACTAGAGATTTTAAAGCAGCTTTCAAAGTGATGATGTGATTATCAGCCTAATCTGATCAGCGAGTTCAGCCTCTCAGAGTGTAGAACGAAGAATGGCTAGTCAGTGAAAGAAACCATCAACCAAATGAGAAGACATTTGCAAATGACATGCCCAATAAGGAGTAATCTCCAAATTAGTAATAAACCTCTATATAATAAATTTGCCAAAAAGAAATTACAATTGAAATTATAGCCTGTTAACAAATGATATGACACATTGGATTTGTGGGGCTTAACTAATGTGGTGCTTAAATAGAACTTTACAGACTTAAATGCATATATTTTAAAAATGAGTGAAATCAATGTCCTAGTTTTTCCTTTATTTATGACATAATAAATGGGAACAAACTTGCTTTTTTATAGCAAAAAAAAATAAAATATATGAAGGACCTGTTTATAGGCATTCAACAACAGGCAAAGCAGAACTGTGATTCTTACAAGAAGAAAAATGCATGAAATGTGCTCTAAATTTGTCTGTATTGTTGCCCAGGAGTATACTTTACAGATGACAGCTTTAGATCAGAGTGCTGATTTCTGGAGTGAAAAGGTAGAGATTAGAATTTGGGGTTACTCAAGCAACTGGGATTTGTGTGGCAAGGTTCCTGAGAAGAAAAAGCTGTCCAAAAGTCAGAAGTGCACATGGGGTTTAAACATGAATCCTTGGCAAAGGGCTGAGATGGGCATGCTCTGGGTGACCTATCACAGGTTTATCAGAGCAGCTGCTGCAGGAGTAGTTGCTCAATGGAGATGTCAGAGGCCACTCGGTGATGGGTATGTCTATTGTTAGAGTTCAAGTAGAGAGAGCACAGGGAGCACTTTGCATTTTCAGGTTAGACCCCAGGAAATCTATTCCCTAGGACTTAAGTATACCCTAAGGTAAGGGCCAATCCCAAGAACCTAAGGACAAGCGGAAATAGATCTACTTGAACAAAGAATAAAATAAAATCTGAAAACATGAAAAAGGATCTGCCAGTAGTTTAACTGACTACCAGAACAAAAGTCAACAGCCTAAAACTAAAATATAAATTTACTAACTGCACCATCCAAAATTTCCATCAAACACTGAAAAATTCTTAGACACATGAAGTAAACAAAAGTGCACCACATCAAGAAAGGAATAGTCACAAGAAACAGGTTGCAAGAAACCACAGATACTGAAAATGACCAAAAAAGATGTGGAGGCAGTTACCCGAAGTATGTTCATTACATTAAAAAGTAAAAGGGTTATAATGAGTGGGGCAGATGATTCAGGTAAAGAAACAAAAACTCAACATTTCTCAAATGTGGTTAAAAGCATCAACTTACAGAATCAAGCTAAGCAAACTGAAATAAAGATAAATTTAACAAAAGAAATGCAACTAGACACAGCATAACTAAAGATAAAAAGAAAACACCAATCATACAACACATCTGGAGGAAGACTGATAAAGAATTGGACAGGGTTAAGATGGGAATGGGGTGGGGCAGGCTGAGTTGTTCAAGTGCAGGGTACTTTTTGTCTTTCTTTAAATTTTGTTAGTTTGGTAAGAGTGCACTGAGCTAATTTTAGTTAAAAATTAATCTTTAATTTATATTTGCCCTAATTACTGAATTTTTGGCAGCTCTCAAATTTAGCATTGGAAGCAAATTTTTCACATGTGCTTCATTTGCCTCATTCTAATCTCACTTTAATTAATCAGCAACACTTCTTAAAAAATCACAGTTAATTTGTATTTAAGTACTAGAACTAACTCTTAGCTTCCTTCCAAAATAACTTAAAACAGTGTTGGTGAACTTGGCCAGGTATTTTACATTTCCAATGGACTTTAGAAAGGTGTAGGAGCATTTGCTTAGTCCAATGAATGGAGCTGCTACCAGTGGTTAGTGCTCAGTGGCCAGTGCTGCTGAATAGCTTGAAATGCACAAGACACACTACACTGCCCAACAAAAAATTGCCCTTTTCAAAGTGTTAAGAATACCCTCACTGGCTGGCTTATTTCACTTAGCATAATACTGTCTAGGTCCATCCATGCTGTCAGAAAGAGTATGAGTTCCTTAGTGTTCTACAGACACATCACATTCCATTATGTAAATGTACCCCATCTTTTTTATCCACCCCATCTACTGATAGGCACTTCGGCTGGTTTTAGTTTTGACTGAAATAGCCAAAATAGACAATTTTGGCTATTTTTAATAATGCTGCTATGAACATAGAGGTGCATTTATTCTTTCTGATTGGTTTTTCAGGATTCTTAGGATATATTCCCCAATACCGTATGATCTCACTTGTATGTGGAACCTAAATAACAGAATAAACTGATAAACAAACAGGACCAGAGGCATGGATACATGGAACAGACTGACAGATCCCAGAGGAAAGGGGGCAGGGGGGCCGGAAGAGATTAGCCAAAGAACACAGAAATATATATGCATAGCCCATGGACACAGGCAACAATGTGGTGAAGGCCAGGGCCAGTGGGGGCTGGGTGGAGGGGGACAAAGGTGGGAGAATGGGGATGTCTGTAATAGTGTTAACAGGAGAAACCTAGTTCTTCTTGCTGAAGCAGTAAAGAATAACAGATCAGCAAGCCTATTAGCATGCAGGCAGTGTTTATTAGTGCTAAATTCTAATGGGAGAGCAAAAGCAAGGGTGGCAAGAGCCTGGGGTGGCCAAAGGTTGGGTGACCAGCACCTGCATGGCCAGAGGCCAGAGAGAGAGTTCTTTGTTCTGAGGAAAATGAAAGGTGATATACATAGAGCCATTTTAAAATAGAACAAGAGCAGCCATTTCAGAGAAACTGCCTTGCATGTCTTGCTTCTTGAACCCTTACACTGTTTAAGCTGGACCAGATCTTTGGACTGTACCAAACCTACACTGTCTTACAAACAATTGTTTGTAAAGCCAGCAGGACAGCAGACATCCTGACCACCAGGACTCACGGTTCTAAACTCTATCCGAAGACGGAATCAGTAATCAGTCTGGTATGGCCAAGAGTAACTCAGATTATTAGCACCAATAGGGATTCTACTTCCTTCCATGTAATTATTCCTTTCCTTTCATTATTAAAGCCCCTTGCATTCAACCTGTAATAGGGTCACCATTTGGATTTCTGCCTGAACCTGGCTGCCCAAATTGCAATTCTTTGATCCCAAATAAATGCTTGTTGCTTTTCATTTCAGTGTTTTAATTTTAGGTTGACAGAAATAACCTTGGAAATTGGATGCTATTGTCTACATGATGGGGCAAAAGTAGGTTTATGGTTGTTTGTATGGAAAATAATACAATAATTAATCAATAAGAATACAAAAATATACTGTTTCATGTACTCACAACTAAACCTACTGTACTTTTGCCACACCATGTACATTTCAGGAGAATAAGTGGCCTTATTTAATAGATTAGGCATAGCGAAGCTCTTGTCTATCTTTCTCCAGAGGGAGCTTGAAAAGCTAGAGGAAGCTGCAATCCAAGATCTAAAATACAGGTAGGAGACAAGAAGGATGAAAACTTGAAATGTTCTTCCCAAATTTTTCACCTAGCAAATTCATTCATGATGAAGCTCAAATTATAGCTCCTCCTCAATACTCCCCTATTTTTGTGTAAAAACTAATTATTCTAAAGTGATGTCAACAGGAATGGCAGGGTAAAAGTCCTGAAATATACCTACCCCAACAAAAAATAAAATCTGAAAATAAAATATCTAAAAATCCTATTAAAACTCAATTCATTTCCTGAAATTTTCTGAGGACTTAGGAGTGATGAGGTGAATTGTGGGAACTAGGAACACTTGGAGATAAAATATTGGATAAAAAATTCTACACATTTTTGAATTCGTGGAAATATTTGCTCGTTCGACCTAAAAGTAAAAAGGGTTCTTTTTACTTTTGAGTAACTAATCCATCCCTCACAAAAATCAAACATCTTTACTTTGCTCACTTGGGTATCTGGTGTCCATGAAATCTTGGTGCCTCAGCTGGAACTTGCAGTTTAACATCCTAAAACATGCTGCTCCTCTGCCTGGGATCATCAGGGTAAGACAGAACTTGGTGTGTCTGCATAATTCTGATTTTGTTCAGTCTCAGGTAAAGCAGTACCACCTCTGGGAAGTTCTTCACATAGTCTCTGCCACTAGGCTTAGCTAATTACTCCTCCTCAGGATACAGTGTTCTCCACAAATGATTATAATCCTTGGCTGAATCGCTCTGAGGTCACAGAGCCAAGATTCAAGCCTTCCTTTCACTAACTTCAGTCCTACTGTTCACCTCTTTGAGCCTCAGTTTTCCCAACATATCTCTTAGGGCTGTTCTCAGGATCAAAGTAGATGATGTTAACATATGTTAAGATTTTGACTGGTACCTAGAACAACAGATGTGACATTTATGGTGTTGCTGAATAACTCACTGTGTTGGGGAGAAATGATGTGTGAGATGTATTCCTAAAGGACAAGAAAACAGTGTGTTAATAATTATGTAAGGAGAGCAAAATTTAATATGTTCTCCCTGAAGGTTCTAGAAGGGCTCAGGACCCCTGGATGTTTGGGTACCTGGGAAAGGAGAAGCTATATTCCCACCAAAATAGCAAATTCTTTAAAAACGGAGATGTGGAAAATGAAACACATTTTACAACAACTTAAAAATTGGGAGAAGGATCAGTCCTGGCAACTTCTGTTTAATGACACCAGTCAAAGTGACACAGCATCCTCAGAGTCTTTTACACTCCCCATTATCCGAGAAAAGAGCAAATTAAGTTCTATAAACCACATCCTGTTTTACTCATCCCCCTAACAGGTCCAAGAATGTCATCCAAGGTTGTGAGTGACAGCTGTAAGAAGGAAGGCAAGTGAGCTATATTTTTAATAATTTGTATTTACATGGCAAGTATCAGTTGGAAGAATATGCTTTCTTATTCAAGAGTTTTCTCAAGGCCCCTTTCATGTCTTTATTTCTCAGGCTATAAATGAAGGGGTTCAGCATGGGAGTTACCACTGTGTACATCAATGAAGCGATTATGTTATTGTCATTCGAGTTGTTGGGCGAAGGAAGAAAATATAGACCAATAATTGCCCCATAATAGAGGGTCACTACTGAGAGATGAGATCCACATGTGGACAAGGCTTTACAGATGTTACTGGCAGAGGGACCCCGGAGGATGCTCACCCCAATACGGCCATAGGAAACCAAGATGCATAAGAATGGAAGCATAATAGCTGTTAATCCCACAGTAAAGACTACCAGTTGGTTGAGGGAAGTGTCTGAGCAGGACAATTTGAGCAGGGCATCAAGGTCACAGAAGAAGTGGGGGATGGTGTGCTCAGCACAGAAGGACAGCCGGGCTAGGAGGAGGGTATGCAAAAGAGCACAAGCACAAGCAATGACCCAGGACCCAGCCACCAGCATGACACAAATGCGCTGACTCATGATGGTGGTGTACTGCAGAGGGTGACAGATGGCCACATACCTGTCATAAGCCATTGAAGTGATCAAGAAACTGTCCAGGTCTGCAAAAAGTATGAAAAAATACACCTGTGAAATGCAGCCTTCATAGGGAATAGAGAGGTGCTGGATTAGCATGTTCATCAGCATCTTTGGGACAGTGACAGATGAGAAAGAGACATCAGTGAAGGCCAAGTGGCTGAGGAAGAAGTACATGGGCGTGTGCAGGTGGGAGTCCAGCCTGATGAGCAGGATGATGAGCAGGTTGCCCAGCACTGTGGTCAGGTACATGCCCAGGAACAGGGCGAAGAACATGCCCTGGTGCTCTGGCAGGATGGGCAGCCCCAGGAGGAGGAACTCAGACACACTGCTCTGGTTCTCAGGCCTCATGCTGGCATACTAACTGGAGAGGACTGGTGGAGAAAGTTGAAGGGAAAAGGTGAAGTTTCTCAGAATAAAAAAAAAAATGACTGTTGTGACATAGCATAATAGAAATGTCCTTTTGATTCAGGAAATATCTTCATCCTTATTTTCTACATTTGATGTATATTTTGCTGAATGAATGCAGAACAAGTATAGGATAGAATATACAGCCACTTTCTCAATGTGGTCCCATTCTCTGAATAATAGTACTAACAGTTAATGTTTGTTTAACATTGTCCTTGTGGACTGTGTTAAGAGTTTACATGCAGTAGCTGACTCAACAGTCTTAAATCTATGAATGATGTAGGTGCTGCCTCATTCACAGACAGCACCATTTCCAGTTCAGACGGGAGAGCCGATGCTGACAGTCTCATGGTCACAGCATAAGAAAAGAAGAAACTGCGATTTGGACCCAAACATTTCGACTCCAGAGTTTGTCCTCTGGAGACAAAGCAAATGTGACATCAGAATCTCATCGGTTTTCACAATTTTGCACATCATCATCTGTCTAACTCTGTATCCCCTGCTTGTCTACATAATCCATAATTATTTCTGATTTGTTCATTGGTTGTGGACCCAGAATCTATCAGACAATTAATACACACGCAGTATAAATTTGTTGATCAAATAAAAAAATGCCACATCGAATTACATTCATCATGGCAGCTTTCTGAAGAAACTTATATCAGGTCTTATTTGAGACCCCGTTTAAGCCTAATAATACTCCTGGGGCACCATGTTACTTAGTTGTCACACGGCATCACACCCAAAGAAGTGCAACCTAAAGGCCAAAAGTAATTTTAAAAAGGAATTCTAATCTTTTCAGTGTCTCTAAAATAGCCTCTCAGAGATCTATTGATCTAATGATCTAACCTAGGTTATTAATTATTGAAATCTCTATGTATATAGTTTTTAGAAGGCAGAAATTCACTATAACATATCAAAGCTTACTATAAAGCTATACTGATTATAACAATGGTGTATTTTTACAAAGATATACCAATGATACAGAGGCAGAAAACAGAGAGCCTGGAAACAAGGCATGTCTAGAACGAGCACTTCACAACCACCTGACTGGCATTATAAATCAGTGAAAACAATACAGGCTCTCCCGCCAATGGTGCTGAGGCAGCTGTCTTTCTTTCTTTCTTTTTTTTTTTTAAGATTTTATTTATTTATTTTTAGAGAGGGAAGGGAGGGAGAAAGAGTGAGAGAGAGAAACATCAATGTGCGGTTGCTGGGGGCCGTGGCCTGCAACCGAGGCAGGCATGTGCCCTGACTGGGAATCGAACCTGCGATGCTTCGGTTCACAGCCCGAGCTCAATCCATTGAGCTACACCAGCCAGGGCCAAGGAGGCTGTCTTTCCACAAGGGAAAAATAACATCCCATCATTACCTTACACCGCACACTTAACAATCTCAGATGTATTAAAAATCTAAATGTGAGAAGCAAAATTTCAGAATCATTCAAAAAATTTATAGATTATTATACTCTTAGGGTAGTAGCACATGTCTTAATCAAGATCCCCAAAGCATACAACATAAATATAAATGTGACTGCATTAAGATAGTGTTTCTTTAGTACAAGCACTACCGCTGCTGTAGGAAAGCCTCAGGGAGACAAGCCATGGATGGCAGAATATGTACCATCCTGAGTGAGCAAAAGATCAGCACTCGGGGTACATGCAGAATTCCTTCAAATTAGTAAGGACAAGACAAAAAATGCAATTAATATATGAGCTAGAAGTTCACAGAAAAATGAAGTCAAAATAGGCAACAAATATATTAAAAGAGGATTTACTTTCCAAGTGATGAGAAATGCAAATGAGAATCAAATACCACTGATAAAAAATTTTTAAATATATATGAGAACATCATGCAATGATAAGCATGTGAAGAAAAGAAACTCTTCAGACACCGCTGTTAAATATTTATGGTAGTTCTTCTATTTTGAACATATCTTATAAAGTTGAAGATTTATATTCTCTTAGATGTACTATTTTTTTCTCCATCTATGCTGTAGAAAGATGCTCACCTTTCTTCATGAAGAAAAAGATCACATTAATATTTGCAACTTTGTAATAGTTAAGAACTAAAACAACTAATTGCCCACTAGACAATAAACTAATAAACTGAGGTTAGTTTATTCCTGCAACCAATCCTATCCAGCAGTAACACTGAATAGACTCTATACCACAGTGTCCATATGGACAAATCTTCAAAAATAAATTCTGGGTTAAAATAGATGCAAAATTATATTTACTAGATATCATATCAAAATCCTTAACAACACTATATTATTTATGGTATATATGTGTGTGATAAAAGTATAAAACACATAAAAAGCAGTAAAAGGTATTTAAAAACTCTGTGATAGTGGTTACCCATACCAAGAAAGAGCAGGGAAGTAGGAATGGTGGATGGAGCATTGGCTGTGTCTGTAGTGTTCTGGGTTGCTTGTTTTAACTGTCAGAAACAAATGTGGCAACATGCCAATATTTGTTCAATCTGAGTGTGGGTACCTGTGGTTGGTAATATATATTTTTTAAACACTAAATAATCAAGATATCACTCTAAAAAAAGAAGAAACACTTATAAGGTCACATTCTCCAGAAAATGTTATTGGGTGAGAAGGGTGAAATGGAGGGCGGAGGGTGAGGTGTGTTCAAACACAGGAGAAATCTGCACAGGAAGGCAATTCATGAAAAATGTCATCAGTTTAATGCGCTGTACAGCTTGGTAATATTGACATCTTTAAAAGAATGACTTCATAATAATCAATGTTAGGAAGGCAGTAGATCTATTTTTTTTCTTGTCCATTTCCAACATTCCTTTAATCCTATGTTTTCCCGCCAGCAGTTTATAAAAGTTTTACCACTAAAGTTTAATGCAACTACTTTGACCAACTTCTATAGCCAATCGGCAAGCTGTCAGTCCCAAAGGCCAATTCTTCTGCTCCTAGGCCAGCTGGTCAAGTCTAAGAAAATTATTGTCATAAAGATGCTCTAAGGAAGCACAGAACCCATGCCCTGGTGATTCTCTCCCATTTAAAGAAGGGGCAAAGACTGCTTCTGTTTCATTCCCACCTAAACATACACCATCCAACACGAGGAAAAGAAGCAGGAGTAAGGAGCTAGTGTCCAGAGGTCTCATGACCACTTTGTCAACTGGATTCAGAAGGTAACGATATACAGCCAGTCTGGTTCCCCCACCCCGACCTGAGTGAAAGGAAGAGTATAATCATGAACCAACTTAGTTCAGTAAGTGAAAAGTCAGTCAAATGAGAGCTTTCAAGGACTACAGCAAAGCAGCCACAGGTTGGCTCCCTGTAGTATCTGGAACCAGATATCAAATCAGAATATCAATGAATGCTTAATCATGAGGTCTCTCAGAAACAAGTGAAGATAGTGTGCTACTTAGTCCTAGAGGCAGAGAAGGCTTTCTGCAGATTCCAGCACCTCAAACCCAAACCTGACCCGACAACCTTCATGGATTATGGGAAATGAGTGATGGAACACTCTTAAATTTCTTGAGATTTTTCAGATTCTCTGGGTCAGGTTTTCTCAGGGACATGGAGAACTACACCTGTGTGGTGTGACTTCCAGAACATTGAGCCTTCCAGGTGACCCTACCCAAAACACCTCCCTCAATAGCCTGCTAGTACCTTAAATTCTTTCATCAAGAGCAAAAAGGCTTTAGATCCCAACTACAGATTCAATTTAAAGGTGAGTATTTCTGGGAGTCACAGTCCTCTGTTCACCACTCTCACTGAACTGAAATGGCTGTAAGCTGTATATTCTGGGGGCCAGGTCTAGGGACCTGACAAGGGTAATGACTTCCGCAAAGTGAGGAGGGGTCGGGGTGAGGGGTGGGCATTACAGGCAGAGTGAAGGCAGAGGCTACAGACACTGAAATCAAATTTACTCTTTCAAATTACTCTTTCCAAGAGGCTGAGGTGGCTGTAGGGCTAGAAATAGTCAAACTCTTAACAAAATCTGATTTTGCTCCAGGTGCTTTCCAAATACTTCTCACTTGTTCCTATAATCTTTCAACATAAGCATTCTAATTCTCATGTGAGGAAGAAGAAAACTGGGACTCAGTGATGAAACTTGCCCAGTGTACGGTAAATCTGGCATTTGATAGTAGGTCTGATGGGCTTCAAAGACTAAACTCTTCCCACTATACTATGTGATTTTATAGACTATATCCTCAAGTAAGACAGTACTTGTTGCCTGGAAACACTCTAGAATTTTAGGAAATCAATCAGAAAGTTCGAGAATGAATGAAAATCTATGGTTTCAAGATATGTGCTTACATGGTAATATCAAAAATAATGACAACAGTAACTATGTTAATGAAAACCAAGTTATTAATCTCGTATTTACTGCGGAATATAGGCCAACTGCTGTGATATATACTTCATATCATATTAGCCTAACAGGACCACAAAAAAGGCATTATTTTTATTTAACCAGCTGGAAACTAGGGCTTTCAGAGTACTGGTAATTTGCCTAAAACATTCAGCAGGAAAAATATGGACAGGTCGCTCAATCCCAGACTTATGTCATTTCAAACCCGTGTTTCTACCTACCATACCACATTTTATCTAGCAAATCATAATTTAACCAAAATAAGACGCCTGCCACTTATTAAAGAGAAGAAGGTAGGATTTGTAATTCCCCAAAAGCCTTTCAATAGATGTATTGTCGTAGTCCTTAATCAGGCGATCAAAAGTAAATAGAGAAACAAGAATACCAGCTACTGAATTTATAAAGACAGATGCTCATAGGGTGAATTACTCAAGGCTTCAGGAAAGCTGCATATCAGACCCTGGTCAACAATTTTGATGAACTGCCTAGTTTTAACCAATAAGGGAAAGGTTAAGGCAACTATTATATGCATACATTGGAAATAATATCATAGTCAATAAAATGAGTTCATGAAAATCTTATAATATTTAAAAGAACATAGAAGAAAATAATATACAGGCATATTTATGGTTATTTGTGAGAAAAAATACAGACTTTTTTTTTAACCTGAAAGGTTGTGCTCATAGCTTGGATGCAAGCCAGATAGTCTGCAAAACTGTGAAAGAGAACATTTTCCTAGAGAGGAAAGTACAAACTCCAAGGAATTATAATTATTATATCCACCTAAGTTATTCAAGATGGCACAACAAAATTGTATAAAGTACCTTGCACAAATCATAAACACACACACACACTGCTGAGTGCAGCCTACAAATACTACCCTCACCTAGATCAGCAGTGATAAATTCAAATACCATGAGCTCCAAGGTAGAAACTAATATTTCATTGTTTCCCTACAAGGCTTAGAGCTGAGAAAGAAAGAAAAGTCGCAGACTCAACCTTGACGTGAGGAGGAGGTGTGCTTGCTCTTTTAAATGACATCCAGGCAATGACAAAGGCACCCATTGGTATCAGCCAGGCTGGGAACCCACGAGACAAAGGCCACAAATTTCTGGTGAGGGACAATTTTGGAGTAATTCTTGTATTTCCCTTAAGCAATCCCAGCAGAGATGTGCTTTAGTTAGAGACCAAAGATAGTCAACTCCTTTGGGAATATAAATGGGAACTTTCATGTTTTCAGATTTGTTTATTTACAAAAAAAAGTTCACTTTTATGACCTCATTTAACCCTCACAATAATTCTTGTGGTAGATAGCATTCTCTCCATGTGACTGCATTTGAGAGTGGCTCAAAAGAAAATGGCCAAATGAGGATTTAAACCCAAACATGTTAACTTCAAACCTAAAGCCTAGTTCCACTGCACCATGGAGCCTCCCTAGTAACAGTGGTTTCTGTAGCACATGGACTTCTTCCTTCTCAACTTCAGTCTGGAACTGGGAGGAGAGTTGCTACTGATCCCTGGGAGAAAAACACTTATTAAAGAATGGCTGGGTCTCTGTCTCTCAGAAGATATTTTTCTTCCTACAGAAACACCTGAATGCATGCAGGGATATTTTTTGACACTTATGATACATAACAATAGCTGGCACATCCTCAGGTTTCAAAATGTATTCTTTAACAATGAGTGTGAGAAGCCTTCTGAAACCTACTGCATTAAGACTGGCAAATACAGAGTTACAGAGTCAAGGGGAGGAGACAGCATTTTATTCATTATTTTCAATAATTCATTTATGCATAAAATAATGTGTACCTACTATGTAGGAAGAATTTTGTGAGAACTGTGAGTATGTATTTGAAAACACAGGTTTTGTGTGTGTGTTTTTGTTGGTTTTTTTTTTTTTTTTGGTCTCTGAAAGGGCCCAATCTGATGAGCAGGACAGACAAAACAGCGTGGGTCAAATGCTGTAATGAAATCTGTAATTTCTGTAAAGAAAAGAGGACAAGAATGAAGTGGAGTAATAAGTGCTGAGTGCTATGGGAGCACAGAGGAGGCCTCAAACCCAAACTTAAGGGGTCAAGCAGGTAGGGGTTGTAAGATGTTATACATAAGCAGACTCACAAGACAACCAAAACAGGTAGAAGGTGACATGGACAGTGTAGAGAAGGAACACTTGGAAGGGGAAAAGAGAAAGGAATAGAAAAAGGCCTAGAAGAGACAAAAGATGATACATTTGGAAAACTATTATCAGGAAAATTAAAATGGCAAAAATGTTCACTTCAACAAGGGAAGAGGTTCAGGGTGAAGTCAGAGAAACTAGCAGGTATGAATCACGCAGAACCTTGGAAGCCACTTTGGATAAAGTACAACCTGTACTTTATCCAAAAGGCAAGGGAGAGCCAAAGAGGGATTTGATCACAATAGTGACAGTGTCGGGTTAAAAACTATCACTACAGGTGAAGAATGGATGATAAGCATGTGTTTGCAATGGATGGAGGGAATATTGGGAAGGCAAGGATGGAGGGATGAATGCAAGACCAGAAGCAAGGACACTAGTTGGGAAGTGGTCACAGCCATTTAGGTCAGAGATTAAGAAGAATATGTGAGAGAGATAATGGAGTTGGAGAGAACTATATGTATCTAAGTTTACTTCAGAGTCAGAATCTAAAAGATGTGCTAGGTAATTTTGATGTGACCTAATTTGGGTCAGACTATAGAAAATGAGGGGGGAAAAAGGACCTAAAAAAAAGTCTTTAAATGTATGGCTGGTATAGCTGAGTGCATGGTTGTGCTATTTACTGTTAGGGAACATAAAAGAAGAAAGAGATCTGAAAAGTTTTCAACACACTGCGCATGAAAGACCAATGGATCATTCATAAAAAAAACTTAGGAAGCAGGTAGATATATTTTGGATAGAGATGGAAATTCATAGACCACCAACACAGGAAAGAATGAGACTTCCTAAAAAGAAAGAAGACAAGTTAAGAAAAGAGGACAACAATGAAGTGGAGAGAGGAGGGAAGGGAAAGAGAACAGGGCTGAGGACAGACCATAGAGAGCATTGATAATTAAAGAAATGGCAGAGAAAGAGTATCCAAAAAAAGACATCAAAGAACAATCAGAGACATGGAAGAAAAATATGAAAATGTGGGACCATGGAAACAAAGCAAAGAGATGTTTAAGTACTAAAGAAAAAAACACCCACTAGATTTAGTAGAGGGTTTGTGTGTGATGTAACCAGTAGTAATCTCAGGAAGCCGTGAGAATAGAATCCAGATTACAGTGGATAGGGGGAGAAATGGAAAGTAAGGGACTGCAAAAGGTGGCTAATTGAAATGACCCGACATTGAAGCTTTGCTACATGGGTGGGGTGAAAGGCCATGTGGTAAAGACTCAGACAAATTGGTAAGAAAGTGATAAGCCATGAACTCTATCCTGGAGGGGTCATAGTGAAGACAAAACAAGTGTGGGCGGAAATGGACAGGATCAGAGACTGAGTAGATTTCTACGGGCAAAGATTCTGTACAATGGGTAAAACGGCAAAAAGCAAAAATGGAGTGTTTAAATGTAATATTTTATAGGTAAAGCAGTTCTGGTCTTCATAATATGACCATGGGATGAGAGAGCAGAAGTGCAATGGAAGTCAAGGTCATTGAAGATGATTTCTAAGCATAACTATGTCACAATAATAAATGGTTCATTAATGCAAATGCTGATGGCGCCCAAGTTGATTTGTAGGGGAAAAGTAAACTGATCTAGGTGCCAAAATCTGCAGCAAAATAGGAGTAATTTGAGTTTGGTAGTTAGTGTCGTAGGCTTTGACATATGACAGTTTCCACTTTTTGCCCAGTACTGAAAAAGCTTTATGAAGAAAGATGTCTAATTATAGCATAATTTATAGTAATTAGTTATAGCCTAGTTTCCATCAATAAGGGAAAGGTTAAGGCAACCACAGTACATGCAATGGAATATTAAATAATCATTAAAATTATGTTTATGAAAAGCTTATAATTTTTGAGAGAACGTAATAGAAAATTGTATAGAAGCATTTTTACAACCATTTGCAAAACTGCAGATTATCATTACTTTTAAATCTGGAAGGACTGCTACAACATGTTAACAGAAGTGGTATGTTGTTGTTGGGAATAGAAGCATTTATTTATTTAAAAATTGTTTTTCCACCAAAACATGTATATAACCATGCACTTTTTTCATAGGTAATAAAAAGATTAGTAGTCTTTTGAACTGCCACTAAATCTCTTGGGAAAGAGAGTGGTCCAGGATGAAAAATGCCCGAAGACTGACAAACTTGAAGAGGATGTAAGCCGCCCCTAGTAGGCACCATTGCTGGGTCTAATTGTTCTTATGCCCACCCCCATCTACTTGCATCAAGGCAGAAACCTTTCAAGCACAAGTTCCTGGTGCCTCAGAGAATAGTCCCTCTCCTCAAAATAACTGCAGCAAATGCTTATTGCCACTAGCATTTGTTTATATCCAACTGTTGAATGGGGCCTCAGCCTTACTAAGTATATGCAGGAAAAAAGAAAGCAAGATTTTTGTTTCATTTATCCTTACATTTTTATCTCTTAGAATTGGGCACATAGGGATCCACTTAAAGATGGTTACTGAATCACAGTGAAGCTAGGAATGTTTTTTCCTAACAAACAACTAATAATAATCATTATTACATTATAGAAAGATTGACTAGCTTACATTTCTCTACAAGCCAATTGTGAAACAAGAATTAAGGACAAGTAGTTTATTCAGGGGATTGAAAGAAACAGCAAGGAGAAAGTGGGAAAGTATAATAAGGAAAGTAAGGCTGTAAGTAAAAGACATTAATCAACAAAAGGATCACCCAGGAAGCCTAAGCTAACACCACTAGAATTCCACTCGCCTCAAATCCGTCCACTCTTGGGTGATGGAGCTGAAACATTTATGAGCATCTCCTCTTTGTATTTAACAGAGGACTGCTGGGGGTGGTTGTAGAGGGGGGAGAGTGTTTCTGGCACTTCTCGCTGGCTGAATGTATAGGCAAATTGAGCCCCACTGGCCAGAGAAAGTCCTCAAAGAAATAAAAATACTGGTCATTGAAGTTCTAGCCAGAATGCACTAGAATGGCAAGATAAACAGTGATGAGTGGGGAATTTGCTTCCTGCGCTATCCTGATCCTCCCATGTCTGGCTACAGGTTCTTGCAGATAGTGGCCACAGGTGTGAACTGAGGCACAGACACCAATGCAACATAGGCAGATGACATGAGGGTCTAGGCTAGTTGATTCAGAAATTTATTTTGGCTCTATCTACTAATGCTTAATGCCAAATTTGCAGCGGGTCTACCCGACCTGAGGACTTCTTGTGCTTGGCAATAATTTGCTCCAGTCACTTGATGTCCCATGGTTGGGCACTCAGTCTCCTCTACACCCAGAAGCTTGCCAGCAGCTCCTGAATCCAGCTAAGCACTGCACTGTAACTCTTCCAATGGAGTCTGTCAGAGGCTCCATGTGGTGCCATTATACACCATGGATATTTCCAGCACCATGGGTTCTGCCAATTTAGATGATCCAATTAGTAGGTCCCTTGTACATAGTCTGAACCAGCTGCAAAGCCCTACTTAAAACTGGCAGTCTATCAAGTCATTTGGCAAACTGGGCAGATCAGTATTCTAGGTGTGATGTGTACTATGTCTCCAAAATCGGAAGAGGCCTACAAAATGCTCTGAAAGGAGCAACAACTCATCCTTCACTTCCCGGTTAGAGTCCTGCCTCTCATCTATCCCATTGTAAGCTCTTCTGTGTCTATGCCACGCGGCCTGCGACAGGTCTTTCCTCTGACATTAAGCATGTCAGCCCTTAATCCAAGGTGTCACCTTCCTGACTCGTTATCCACTTTGTCCAAACACACCACACACACTTTGGTCTTTGCCTTGCAATCTGCCCCTGTCTGTACTGCTTGCTTACATAGCTCCCTAAATCCCATATCAAAGTCTCTTTTTCTGTTTGACCTACCTAACTAGCCATGCCATGGGGTTTTCCTCTCCAGCGACCCAAGTGTCTAGGGTGTTCTTCTCAGGGAATAGAGCATCTATAGCCAATCTAGCTTATGGCCCACTTTTACCTTGCTAAACTGCTCCTGGCCAATATCCTGTGGATTTTTATCTCTGGCTTTTGCCTAGAATGCTGTTGGGCTTCATTTCTGAGCTGACAGAGTCTCCCAAGTCCTCTCCTCTGACGTACATGCTTGTGGCACAAGTACAGGCATCACAGCTAGAAAGGAGTTGCGAGGATAGAAGCTTTGCTGTATCTACCACCCCTTAAACTCCAACATCAAAAAGGAAAAAATAAACACCAAAAGAGAATTATCTCAAGTTATAAATACTTAAATTCTTTTTAATTTACTGATTTTAGAGAAAGAGAGAGAAAGGAAGAGAGAGAATGCACACGTGGTAAAAACTTCCGTTTGATGTTTCACTTATTGATGCATTCATTGGTTGATTCTTGTATGTACCACCCTGCTAGGGGTTGAATGCACAACTTTCGCATAATGGGATGACATGCTCACCTACTGAGGTATTGACCAGGGCTATAAATACTTCTTTATCTTATGTATCTCACTGCTAAAAATCACTGACAATAAATTATCGTTTTCTTTAAAAGGTCAATTTCAAAGAACAAGAAGCTTTTCAATTTTGAGTCAATTGTTATGGATTGTGTGTGTCAACTTTTTTCCTATTTGCAAGTTTGCTTTCTTTGTGGGATATTTTTTGCTTATTTTTCTTCCTTCTTTGTTTCTTCCCTCCCTCCTCCCTTCCTTCATTTATCCTTCTTTTCTTCCTTCCTTGAAAATTATTTTTATTTGATGCAACAGAAACTTAATTTGTCAAGAAAACAATAAAGCCTAAACCTCCAAAAAAAGTGATTACCCTATCTTTACATTTTGCATTTAATAATTTCCATTAGAGAGAAAAAAAAACCACAAAATCATTTCCTTTAGGTTACTGGTGGATAGGTGCCCAATGAGATCCCTTTGAGTGGGATATGGTTCTACCTAAACTCTCAGAGGACGTTCAGTCATTTGGCTTTCTGTTTGGTCCTGGTTAGAGCCATTCCTTCCTTTGTTAACCTCCCTGGAGTTTAACCTATGCCAGAGCATGCTTCAGGCTGGGAAAGCAGAGCTTGGGACTGAAGAGGGACTGAGGGTGTCTGGAGAGCCTTTGTCTATGGGCCCATTCCCTAAGGTTCCCAGCACAAACATCCCTCCCACAGGACATGTTTTCTAAAGAATCAAGAGTGAAATTGGACAATTAATCCTCCAACTTGATGGATGTCTTTAACAGGAAAGTAGAAGTTCTGCTCCCTTACCCCCCAGGGTCTCCTTGGCTAGTTATACTCTTCATTTCATGACTCTGAGACTGGTAGACAGCAGTGAGAGAGTCGGAGCCTTGTAGCTTTTCTTTTTGATGCCTAGACTGCCTAAGACCTTGGAAGCTGATATTAAGATCTCCTAAAGACAATCTCCAGACACACCCACCAAACATGGATCACCGATACAGGTAAGGTCAGTATTATGAATGGAATGGACAGTTTTTTCTCAGTAATATGTGATTTTATATATGGGTATAGAAGAGGAAAAATTAGAAAGCTGATTTTGGCATGGAAGAGGGAAGAGAGTGAAAAAGACAGGGAGAGAGAAAAGAGGAGAAAAGGGAAGAGACACTGAGTAACAGGAGAATGAAGATATAGAGACAGAGAGAGTGAGTAGAAGGAAGGAGAAAATGAGAGATAAAAAAATAAAGTGAAGGGACAGACAGGAAGAGAGAAAGAGGTGAAAAAAAAGAAAAGTGACCCAAGACTTAAAGACAGATACAGGGAGGCAGAGTCTTTCAGAAAGAATTTCCACTTGCTTTGGATTCTGACATAGGAAACCAGATCTGGACCACCTGTAATTTAAGCATTCCAAAACCGTTGAAGTGATTACGCCACGAGTTTAAGGAAGACCTCACACTTTCAAACTCCCTTCCTCACTGCAGTTGGGAGAATGAATGAACATAACCCAGAGTTTCTTAGAGATCTTTACTGAGTAAAAATAAGTAAAAATGTATGTATATAAATGAGGTTTTTAAAAAGAATATAGTATTATTCTTAGCATCTTTTCATTAAAAATTTGCCTCTCATCTGAAATTTAACAATGGGTACAGAAGTCTAATTTTCTAAAGGTCTCTATGCCATGGTTGATGGTTCAGTGTACTCCCCACAGGGCATCCTTGGTGCAATAACATGGCTGAAGTGTCATATTCTGTAGTCTAGTCCTCAGTGCCACAGATGCACACATTCTATTTGGTCAGTGAACCCAGAAAAGCTACCTCATACTAACATACCTCACTGACAGTTTTTCTAATTCCCTTATTGACAACACATAAGGAGCATATCAGAAACAAGTTTCCCAGTTTCGGAAATAAAACACACATATTTTTCATATGACATCTAAGAATAATTACTACAGAATTCTTAATAGTCTCAACCATTCTTCATCCCCAGCAGACAGAGGAGGGCCATGAAGAGGGACAACCAGAGCAGCATGTCTGAGTTCCTCCTCCTGGGGCTGCCCATCCTGCCAGAGCACCAGGGTGTGTTCTTCGCCCTGTTCCTGGGCATGTACCTGACCACAGTGCTGGGAAACCTGCTCATCATCCTGCTCATCAGGCTGGACTCCCGCCTGCACACGCCCATGTACTTCTTCCTCAGCCACTTGGCCCTCACTGACATCTCCTTCTCATCTGTCACTGTCCCTAAGATGCTCATGGACATGCGCACTAAGTACAAATCTATCCCCTATGCAGTCTGTATTTCACAGATGTATTTTTTCCTATTTTTTACTGACCTGGACAGCTTCCTTATTACATCAATGGCATATGACCGATATGTTGCCATCTGTCACCCTCTGCACTACTCCATCATCATGAAGGAAGAGCTGTGTGCCTTACTAGTGGCCGTGTCCTGGATTCTGTCCTGTGCCAATGCCCTGTCCCATACCCTTCTCCTGGCCCAGCTGTCCTTCTGTGCTGCTAATACTGTTCCCCATTTCTTCTGTGACCTTGGTGCCCTGCTCAAGCTCTCCTGCTCAGACACCTTTCTCAATGAGTTGGTCATGTTCACAGAAGGGGTAGTGGTCATTACCCTGCCATTTATATGTATCCTGGTATCTTATGGCTACATTGGGGCCACCATCCTGAGGGTTCCTTCTGCCAAGGGGGTCTATAAAGCACTGTCCACATGTGGGTCCCACCTGTCTGTGGTGTCTTTGTATTATGGAGCAATGTTCGGACAGTACCTTTTCCCAACATTAAGCAATTTCATTGACAAGGACATCATTATGGCCCTCATGTACACAGTGGTCACACCCATGCTGAACCCCTTTATCTATAGCCTTAGGAATAGGGACATGAAACAGGCTTTTGGGAAACTTGTCAGTAAAGTAACATTTTTCTGTCAGCAATATCTGTGATTTTTATTTCAAACATAACCTCATCTTTGTTGATCTCACAGACTTGAATTTCCATTTGAATATGTCTGAAAATTTTAAGGTGTCTTGAGACATAAGCCCTGAGACAACTGAAGGTATGTTTACCGACATACTCGGTAAATATGTGTTGACCAGAACTCCATTCTCTTGTTAACAGTGTTCTCCTTTATGAATAACTTTTGATTAGCCAATGCTAAAATAATTTTCTTATTTCTGCATTTGTGGGCATAAATGATACAATAATAAACAGTTTGTCCCTTATTTGAGAAGATTTTTGAAAACTCTTATATTTTGGGACTATAATCTTAGGTTTTAACACACCCAGAATATTAAAAATTAGCCATATTATTTCACTACACAATTTATATAGACTAAATGGGTTTTTCTTTTCATTGTTTTGGATCTATGCAAATCAAAGAATCCAAATTAATTGCCACTTAAATAAGAGGAAATGTATTACTCTCTGCCCATGGTATAAAATGTTACAACTGTGAAGATGAAGATCCCTATAGGAGACCAAGACCAGCCAGGTCCCCTCTTGGCCAACACTGTGTGGCTGACATTGCTCAGGCCGCCACACAATCATTAGTGAAAGCATGTTTCATGCTGTCATCCTTTGTAAGTACAAAGGATGGAGCAATAGTACGTTTACAGTTGTTAGTGTGGAAAACAATACAATAATGATACAATTAATAAATAGCAGCACAAGAATAAATTCTGTGTTTTGTGTACTCACAACTGTAAACCTACTTTTGCCCCACGGTGTACAACCACATTATAGTGCACAGTCTGGGAACATGTCACCACTTTCCGACAAATGCCACACCAGTTCTGGCCCTGACTGTACCTTTCATGGGCATCCTACCTTGCCAAATGAAGAATGAAAGCAAAGCTTCTTAGGCTTTCATGTGCACAAGAATTCCTGGACAGCTTGTTAAAACAGAGGTTCCCTGACCCTACCACCACAAATCCTGATCCTTCAGTAGTTCTGGGGTGGGACTCCCAAATATGCACATATGATGCCCCCACATGATGCTGATGCTGTGGCTCTGTGAACTGCAACTTGAAGGGCCCTGGGGGAAAGAGTTAAATTGTGGAGGTTCTAAGATGCACATTCATAACACCATACATGACATCTAGGAGTGGGCGGAGTGAACCAAGGGAATGCTTAATTACTCTAGTAGTAAATCTGTGGTTCATGTTGATATTTTCAGATTGATTCTGGTTGCAGTAAATTTCTTTTGATGATCTCTAATATCAGAAGTTCTCCTGGTTGGTGTGGCTCAGTGGATTGAGCACCGGCCAGTGAACCAAAGGGTTGCTGGTTTGATTCCCAGTGGGGGCACATGCCTGGGTTGCCCACCAGGTCACCAAGTAGGGGTGCCATGAGAGGCAATCACACATTGATGTTTCTCTCCCTTTCTTTCTCCCTCCTTTCCCCTCTCTCTAAAAATAAATAAAAGTATTTTTTAAAAAAGTTCTTTCCTGAACTACCAGGTTTTCTTTTGTCTTTCACATGTAATATAGATATATGAAATACTATATATCATGCTTTGTATCATCTCACCAGACTATATGTTCAATGCAAAAGAAGCTGAAGTTTTGAAAAAAATCTCATCTTATATCCATTGGTGGCTTTTCTGTTTTCATGAAGCTTTGTGGGATTTCAGTATGACTTGTAATGTGGCTAATGTCACTCAAAAACATACTTTAATATTTTAACTAACAATTATTGCACACATGATATACAATAAAATATACATTTGTTCTAGAGCATTACTTGATTTCAGAGTATCTGTATACCCACAAAGGGACACTGGAGTTCTTGACAAGGCACTGAGCAATTCTACTAGATGATGTCATTCATGTCTAGAAGTCCTCACTTGACTTGCCATGCTTCTTGACACAGCCCACAAAACAGCATCTGTTTTGAATCCCACATTATTGTTGTTGTTATGGGGCTCAGATTTTTACCCCAGTCTTTTCATCTCCTTTTTGTGTCTGCCCTATGGAAAATGCAATATGGTTACCCAACTTTACACGTAAATGTAAGACTTACTAGGACATAATAAGCAAGTAGAGTGACATTTAAGGCTGTGGTGATGCCCGAAGTCTAGTCGAGGTGTGAACTTGGAAATCAAAACATTTGAAAGAGTCTCATATTTGATATGTGTCAAATATTAAATAGCAACTTTGCCTTATTCATTTCACTCCACAGACTTAAACTTAGGCTACATGTAAATGAAAACAATCTGCTTTGTGGCCTGTCTTTCCACAGGGTTCCACTTGCACTTGTGTTCTCCACGTATTTCCATGGGCATTTTCAAAGTTAGGTTCTTTTCTCTGCAAAGGAACAAGACACAGGCACAGAAAAACTAA
Source organism: Phyllostomus discolor (assembly GCF_004126475.2). NCBI lineage: Eukaryota > Metazoa > Chordata > Mammalia > Chiroptera > Phyllostomidae > Phyllostomus > Phyllostomus discolor. The sequence continues at coordinate 46,033 of NW_023397510.1, forward strand.
GACAATGGAGCCCATTAAAAAGGATGTCTTTGGAGACACTGAAGTAGCCTTGATCAGACAACTAGCAAAAGAGAAGACTTCCAGGTTTAGTGTAATCTTTCATAGAGTTTCACAGATTTTATTGAATTAACAAAATTCAATAAAAATGACTAAAATTAACAATTTTAAATTTAAATTATTTTATTGTTGTTCAAGTACAATTGTCTGTATTTTCTCCCCACCCTTCCCCCATCCCCTCCAAACCTCCGTCCCTCCCTTGCTTCCACCCTCCCCCTTGGTTTTGTCCATGTGTCATTTATAGTAGTTCCTGAAAACCCTTGTCCCCACTGTCCCCTCCTCACTCCTGTCTGGCTACTGTTAAATTGTTCTTAATTTCAATGACTCTGGTTATATTTTTTTTTATTTTTCTTTTGTTGATTATGTTCCAGTTAAAGGAGAGATCATATGGTATTTGTCCCTCACTGCCTGGCTTATTTTACTCAGCATAATACTCTCCAGTTCCATCCATGCTGTTGCAAAGGGTATAAGCTCCTTCTTTCTTTCTGCTGCACAGCATTCCATTGTGTAAATGTACCATGGTTTTTTGATCCACTCCTTTGCTGATGGGCACTTAGGTTGCTTCCAGCACTTGGCTATAGTAAATTGTGCTGCTATGAACACTGGGGTGCATAGGTTCTTTTGGATTGGTGTTTCAGAGCTCTTAGGGTATAATCCCAGCAGTGGAACTGCTGGGTCAAAAGGCAGTTCCATTTTTAGTTTTCTGAGAAAATTCCATACTGTTTTCTACAGTGGCTGCACCAGTCTGCATTCCCCCAAAATTAACATGTTTAAGTATATTGATACCGTATGTATTCTATGTCTACATTTGCATACAAAAATGCAAATATTATAAGTTATTGTAGAAAAAGAAAGCTATAACGTACTGTTTAAATAAATCCCAGTTATGTAAATAAAAATTTATGAATAAAAACCATTTTAGAAGGACAAAAATAATAACGGAAGGTTGAGTACTTCATTCTTTGTTTTCATTTTTACATTGTTTGGACTTCCATCATGAAGCAGAATTCATTTCATAAGCAGCGAACCAAAAAGGAGTATCCACTGGGGAGAAAACCCCCTCTTCACACCCCCAAGTTATGAGCTAATCAGGAGAAACACAAATCTGGCAGGGAAGGGCAGGAAGGAGGTCTTTCCACATCTTCTTTTGGGGTCACACTTGCAGGGCATCCACCCTGATGTTCTTTCTAAGGACAGTGTTTCCTCAAAGTCCACCCATCTGCCTCAGAATTACCTGGAGCCCTAATCTCATGAATGAGCATTTCTGGAGGTAGAGCATCTTTAATAAGCTCCCAGGTGATTATGCTGAACATCAAAGTTTAGGGACCACTGCCCTAGGGCATCTGTCCTGGAGGGAGTAAGAAGAAGACTGAGCAATTAAGATGAGTTTAATGCAGGTCTCTTACCAAGAACCTGTTGCTTTGTCCCTTGGGTCCTTTCCCTGGTAGATAGAGAGGAGTCTTCCCATCTACATTTCTGAAGCTGGTGAATTGAGAAGCCTGAACCCCAGGCTTTTTGTGCTGTTTCCCTCTGATATCAGTGAGAGGTTTAAGATGCAGAAAACCGGTTCCTGGGTGTCCCGCTGAGAAGTTGAAAGACTAGTCCCTACTCCAGGAGGCTAGATGACTTCAGCATAACGTTCAGAGCAGAACTGGGTCCTTTGTCAGGAGCAGGTGCGTGCATGCCTGCGTGGGTGGGTGTACACAGGTGCTCATCACTTCTCTGTGCTCTTTCTGAAGTCACTTCTTATTACTACTTCCTAAAGACAGGGATATCACAATCACCACTGGCCAGCAACTCCCACACCTTTAACGCTGAGCCTTGGGAAAAGGAAGAGTACAGCCAGCTGCCTGCTCGATGATGTCCTGCCTGTAATCCCTAGTACAGTTCCATACCTTCCTCAAAAGCATCAAACCTTGGGCCTAGGAAACACCTACAACCTCAGTTACATTTGCCTGAGTTCCACTGAAGACACTGAGTTTCTTCACTGGAGAACTTTGCATTTTATATTTAATTGAATCAATATCACTTAATATAGGACATCTCCCAGATCAAACATTTATTGATTATACTTTTCTCATTGTCCTTCCATCCCCAGCTGACAGAGGAGGTCCATGAGGAGGGACAACCAGAGCAGCGTGTCCGCGTTCCTCCTCCTGGGGCTGCCCATCCGGCCAGAGCACCAGGGTGTGTTCTTCACCCTGTTCCTGGGCATGTACCTGACCACACTGCTGGGCAACCTGTTCATCATCCTGCTCATCAGGCTGGACTCCCGCCTGCACACGCCCATGTACTTCTATAATTGACAAACTAATAATCTAGAATGAATGTGTCATGGAAGCAGGAACTGTGTCTTGTTCTGTGCTATATCCCTAGCATTTATAACCACTAGCATTTATAACACAAAGTAGGTGTCTGGTATATATTTGCTAAAGCAATGAATCTCAGAGAAAAGATTTCTGACTTTTTGAGTAGTGGAAGGATGAAGAGTGACAACAGTGATAATAACAGCTATCATTTATTGAAAACTTACCATTTATTTACTAGCCACTATACCAGATGCATTTCATAGTTTATCTCAGCTAATCCTCCAAGTCACCTTGAGAAGGCTAGCTCAGAGAGGTTAGCAATCTTATGACTAGTGTGTGGTAGACCCAAAACTGAAGCCAGGTTTGTCTGGCTCCAAGCCTATGTCTTTTCATTAAAGGTTGCTACCACTATATCTAAGAGAAAAAACTCTCCCACGACTGAGGAGCCTCCTAAGGGCCCCCTTCATGTCCTTGTTCCTTAGGCTGTAGATAAAGGGGTTCAACATGGGGACCACCACAGTGTACACTGCTGCTGCTGCAATGTCCTTTTCTTCAGAGGCAACAGAAGGAGGGCACAGATAGGCACCAAAGAGGGTCCCATAGAACACACAGACAACGCAGAGATGGGAACTGCAGGTGGAAAAGGCCCTGTCCGCCCCACCAGGAGTTCGCATCCTCAGGATGGCCGATACAATGTGGATGTAGGAGATGACAATGCAAATAAAGGGGATGATGAGTACTGTGCCTCCTAAGGCAAAAAGCATCAACTTCTTGATGTGGGTGTCAGAACATGACAGCTTCAGGACAGGAGTTATGTCACAGAAAAAGTGAGCTATTCCCCCACAACGCAGAAGGACAGCTGAGCCATGAGGAGGGTGTGAGTCAGGTCAACAGTGTGTGTGAGCACCCAGCACAGGGCAAGCAACAGGGCACAGACTCTGGGGCTCAGGACTGCAGAGTAGTGGAGAGGGCGGCAGATGGCCATATAGTGGTCGTACGCCAATACGGCCAGGAAAAAGCTGTCCAGGTCACCAGACATCAGAAAGAAATACATTTGTGTGAGGCAACCAGCATAGGAGATGGTATGACGCCGAGTCTGAACATTCACCAGCATCTTGGTAACTGTGGAGGATGTTAAACCCACATCAACAAAAGACAGATTAGCCAAAAGAAGTACATGGGGGTGTGGAGGTGCGGGTCAGAGCTGATGGCCAGGATGATGAGCAGGTTCCCCGTCAAGGTGATAAGATACATACACAGGAAGATACCAAAGAGTAACTGCTGTTGCTCTGGTGACCCAGATATCCCTCGGAGGAAAAATTCAGAGAGGCACGACTGGTTTTCCATGACTCTGGAGCATCGGAAGTTAGAAAGGACAGTTAGAGTGCTAGATTTCTTCTAGAATTCTGCATGTTGCTGACTTCCAAATCTTCTAACTCCTAAATCGCCCTTTAAATTCATTGTTATCCCCAATCCTGACTTTACCTCCAATCTGACCCTAGATTCTTTTTCTCTCTTCCTTGGGACTCTCATTGTTTGTTTGGTTTTTTCCCCTTTCCTCATCCTTCCCTCTGATCAATCTCTTACACAGAGGAAACTCTGCTAAGGAGGCACTAGGCGTGTTCAATGCTGGGGATTACCACGTCTTGAACTAGGTCCACAGCCCCATATCAATTTCATCATTGCAGTGACATGGACACATGAGTACACTGAGGTGAGCTAGATCTTACACGCTCCTGGTAGCCCCTATAGCCATACAAAATTCTTTTTAAAACACTTATAATACCTCATTTTAGAGTGAAGGGCATATGAAGGACGCATGTCCCTTTATCTCTTCATCATTTCTCCTGAACTAGAGAAGATGGAGTTCTGCATTTTGTTCACTGTTTGCATTATTGTCCCTGCCATCCACCATCACCTTGTAGCTAACATCTACCAGCCACTTTTTACATGTCAGGTGCTCTACTAAGCACTTCATACAGACTGCTTCCTGGAACCCTGTAACAATGCTGGGCAGCAGAGACTACTGTTATTGTCTTTGTATAGAAGAGAAAACTGAAGATAAAGATGCTTGAGTAATTTGCACATGGACCCACAGCTTGTAAATATTTCAGACAGATCAAACTCAGCCTTGACACCATAAATTGTATCATCAATCAGTACAGATAGAAAGTGATTTTTTATCACCAGAGTTATATTAATCCCTCAGTATTCCTAGTTTAATATCTTTAGCTTCACTTACCCTTCCTATCTTGTATATTTGTCTTCTACAGAAAAACAATAAAGTTTAAGAACTAGTACAGCCCATAGGATCTGGTCCAAACACCCCCATATATTGGTCTGTGGACCAATTTATCAACCAAGTAAGATGCTTATTAACAAAACAGAATCCTCAGACTTCCTGAGTTAAACTCTCTAGGATACAGTCTGGGTATATGTATTTAAAACTGAAAATGAAAACTAAACCCTCCTCAGGTATTGTAATGCTCAATAAAGCTTAAGAAAAATTCACTTAGTTCAACTCTTCATTTGATTCACAGATGAATAAGCTAAGCTTCAGAAAAGTGATTGTAAAAACAAAACTTAAGGTTCAAAAGAGTAAAGTTTACACTGTTCCTTAGAGAAAGACATGACACAAGGATCAGGGTATCCAGACTCTCAGACCAGCGCCCTTTCTGTTAAGTCAGCTGTTGTTTCATTTTTCTTTTCCTTTTTTTTGTCATATAATTTTTTATTATTTTTTGTAATTAATATCTTAGAGATCTAAATATGTTCTTATTCCCAATTTCTATTCAAAGTCCACACCTAGAGAAAAACTTACCTCCAAAGTGATGAAAGATTTATTAATGCAGCCATGGCTGGTGTGGCTCAGTGGACTGAGTGCCAGCCTAAGAACCAAAGGGTCTCTGGTTTGACTCCCAGTCAGGGTATGTGCCTGGGTTGCAGGCCAGGTCCCCAGTGTGGGGTTCATGAGAGGCAGCCACACATTCATGTTTCTCCTTCTCTTTTTCCCTCCTTTCCCCTTTCTCTAAAAATAAAGTAAATCTTTTTTTAAGACATTATTTATTTATTTTTCGACAGAGGAGAAGGGAGGGAGAAAGAGAGAAAGAGAAACATCAATGTGTGGTTGCCTCTCACACATCTCCTACCAGGGACCTGGCCTGAAACCCAGGTATGTGCCCTGGCTGGGAATAGAACCAGTGACCCTTCGGTTCACAGGCCTATGCTCAGTCTACTGAGCCACACCAGCCAGGGCCTAAAGTAAATCTTTTTTAAAAAGATTTACTGATGCATTGCTCATATTTTGCAGTACATACTTCAAACTTTAGCAAGAACAACATCTGAGAACTAAAAACAATGCATATTTATCTACCTCTGAACCCCACACTAATTGAGGAACATACCTCAGAGCTTTATAACTCATCTGAGAGATCAGAAAGTCACAAACTAAGTTATTCTCTCCCCTGCTCCATCTCTCGATGGGGAATGTGATGCCTCATGAAGATCAGACTCCTCTGACTGGGCACTTTCTAATAACCATGTCCTGGAAGGCAAGAGACTCTTTTAAGACCGAAGTAATTGTGTATCTTGAAAAAAGGAGCATGACACAGACTGCCAAACAATGCTATGTGCTCCTGACATCCAGATCCTGCCTGCAGCAAGTCCATTCAATGTCACTACGGTTCTCAAAGAGACTGCAAGTTATTTCAGGGCAGAGATGAGTCTCTTCTGTTACCTCTGTCAGCATATAACACCTTGATCAGACTATTCCTAGAGAAGTCCCTCATCTATTGCACCAAGCAGTCAATGTCAGAAAATTCTTCCAATCCTCTAAAAAGGGTCCAAAACTCTCCATTGCAAGTCCAGCATTTTACCTTTTGTTCTTTATACTCAGGGGTCTTGTGCTAATATCCCTTGCCCCACCCTTTGGTTCTTCCTTTCCCAAAAAGGTTTCCCATCCTTCATCCTGCCTATAGCCTCAAAAACCTATGTAGATCCCAGGGAGAACATTAAGGTGCTTCCAGAACCTTGGGGCAACCTCTGATCTGTCATCCCAGGGTAATGAGGTCCCTTAACTTACCTCCGCTGCTTCTTCAATTACTATGTCTGCTCACAGGTTAAGAACTGGCTTGGAGATGATGGGGAGATTATTGCAAAAGCAGGACTTGCTGGCCTACAATTGTCTGTCTCGAGTTTCTCTTTTCACTGCTACTCTGGTACTGAGAAGGCACTGCGGATGTCCTTAATTTGGAGGAAGGAGAGAAGAGCTGAGATTCCTCCTGACAACCTTCGTCCTGTGACTAACTGAAATCACAGTTCAGGGTCGAGAATAATAAATACAGATGGTGAGTAACCAGAAGCAAAAGAGTTAGGTTGCTAAACTGGGATTAAAAATAAGATTGGGGGAAAAGGGAGAAAGAAAGAGACTAGGATTCCAGATGAGGAGCCCAAGAGATCAACAAAGGATTGTAAAGCCAAGCTGGAACAGAGAAGACATCAGCTGGAGACCAGAAGAAGAGGTGCTGTACTGAGTGCTTAAGATTATCTAGGACCCATGGTACTCTAGCCCCAGTCAACCCAGGTCTTCAGGAATTTTGAAGTATTTTATGTTTGCATTTTGAAACCAAAACTGAGGACTCAGAAACAGGGAGCTGCTAGCTCTCAGGCTAATACTAGGAGGAGGGTGAACATGCTCTACTTTGGGTATTTAGAGACAGGGAATCATGGGACACAGTTCCCTAGAGCCTTGTTAGAGCTAACACTCACAACTGCCCAAATTCCCCTCTGTACTTCTCATAACAGACCAAATTAGTACAGTGCTGGCTTTATCTGAAATTTCTGAAAGCTTTACTGCTTTCTGTATGTTAAATGGTAAACATAGTTCATGACAAAAAAAAAAAGGACTCTGTGTAAATCAATCTCCTAGCTGCCTCTTACAACAAGACTTCTGTCCTTAAGCTCTTCCCTTATGAAATTCAAAAGTGCTAATATTCACATCAGTTTAGTTTAGTGGCATATGACATCTCTTTCTTAAATAGTTCTCATGCTTCTGGTTAAAGATATTACAATAAAGTCAAGCATTTAATTTCACTCTCTCCTAAAATTCTAATGAGAGTAAAATGATTTTTAAAAAGACATAAAATCCACAAGGACAGAGAAGAGTGGAAAGCAAATAATAGTAACAGAATTTCATATGTTGAAAACCACTGGATGAGGGAGTGGTAATCAAGATAATCTTTACATAGTCTTCAACTCAACTAAACTTCAGACAGTTTCTTCCTGACTATGGACCCTGTGCCTCCACTTTCTTATAGAGCTTTACTCTCAAAAACTTGTTAAAATTTTTCCCTGCTCATCTGAAATGTAAATCTTCTCTCAGGCTCTGGCCAGTTTTACAATCTAGGGATCTCTTTCTCAATGACCTGGGAACCATCCCTTTGAAATGTAATTATTAAGAAAGCACACCTATCCTCCAGTCTCTGTGGGAGGATAGGGACCTAACTTTGATGGTCAGACAACAGACAGGCAGTTAGCAAGCACAGATGGTGTAATCATTTACTCAAGCCTCCTGGAACACCCTCCAGTACGTTGAAACTGGCTCAACTCAGCACTTCTGAGCTACCTTTTGTTTCAAGGGAGTTGAGTTCCATCTCTCTCCCCAACTGCAATAGTCTTTAACAAAAGCTTCCCTGTCTAGCCCTGTGTAGTACAATTTTTCTTTGACAGTGATAACAGAGTTAAGACATGGAAAAGGTTTTTTATCCATTTATTTACTGATGGGCACTTAGGGGTGCAGAGGTTCTTTTGGATTGGTGTTTCAAGGTTCTTAGGATATAATCCTAGTAGTGGAATTGCTGGGTCAAAAGGCGGCTCCATTTTTAGTTTTGAGGAAATTATTCCATACTGTTTTCCATAGTGGTTGCACCAGTTTGCAATCCCACTAACAGGGTTGGTACATTTACACAATGTATCACTGGTTGGTACATTTACACAATGGAATTCTACGCAGCAGAAAGAAAAGGAGCTCCTACCCTTTGCAACAGCATGGATGGAACTGGAGAGCATTATGCTAAGTGAAATAAGCCAGGTGGTGAAAGACAAATACCATATAATCTTACCATTAACAGGAACCTAATCTACAAAATGAATAAACAAGCAAAGCATGGCCAAATACATTGAAATTGAGAACAGGCTGACAGTGGCCAGAGGGGAGGGGGTATAGATAATGGGGGAAAAGGGTAAAGGGTTTACAGGAACTATTATAAAGGAAATATGGACAATAACAAGTGGGGGATGGAAACAGGGGAAGAAGATGGGGAGGGTTGGGGTGGGGGGGAAGCAGAAAACTGTACTTGAACAACAATAAAAAAAATATTTTGTACAGCTAGCTATACAATGTGTTTGTGTTTTAAGTGTTATTACAAGAGTCAAAAAGTTAAAAAAAAAGACATGGAAAAGCTGAATCCTACATTGGCAGTAGATAAAATAAAATCAACAATCTTGTCAACAGCTCCCAAATCTTCAAAAGCTCCCAAAACTGGAAGCCCTGATACCTCTGGATTCTGGTGTGAAAGGGAAATAAACTTAGAGGCGACAGCTATTTTAAAAGAAACTAGATCCCTGTATTTCCTTTTTTACCCCATGCTACAGGAATACTGTCCCTCTCCTAAACCAGGAAAAGTTGGGAGGTTTACATTCTGGAGAAGGTTGGGACTGGGGGTTGCCACATACAACTCAGATTAGTGATCTCTCTCTCTCTCTCTCTCTCTCTCTCTCACACACACACACACACACACACACACAGGAGAATTACATGAATTAAATGATTATACATGCACATCGAATGCCGAATGTTGAAACCCACAGTCCTTTATTATGCTTTTGCTCCCAGATCTCTACCTTGAGTACAGAATATTGTAAGACTTTTCTTTAGAGTCTGACTAGCTGAACAGGAAAGAACCATAAACATAAGGCAGTGAGGGTCCGTCCCTTCATCAAAAACGGCCTCCCAGCCAGACTACCCTACAGTGAAATTCAATGTTGACATCTCCACCTATAAGCACAGAGCTTCCAGCTAGTTTCCAAAACCTTTATGGTGTTGCAGCATGTATCAGTAAAGCATGTGAATTTGAAGTGCAAGCTCCTTGAATTTTCCATATGTACATACCAATGTAACCACTCCCCAGGCCAAGACATATAACATTTTCTTCAAGCCAGAGGCTCCCTCTTATCCATGATGAGGCACTATCATCTTAGAGGTAAGCACTTTTGTGATGCATGGAATTCTATGCAGCAGAAAGAAAAGGAGCTCCTACCCTTTGCAACAGCATGGATGGAACTGGAGAGCATTATGCTAAGTGAAATAAGCCAGGTGGTGAAAGACAAATACCATATAATCTTAGGGTAATCACCAAAGGGTTACTTTTGCCCTAAAGTTCATGTAAAAAGAATCGTATTGTATAACTCTTGTATTTGGCTACTTGAGCTCAACATTCATCTGTCAGACTCAATAATGTTGTTGCACATGGAAATTTGTTCTCTTTACTGCTGTGTAACATTTCATTATACAAATGAAACACTTTATTTTTCTGTCGATGGACATATGGATTGCTTCTGATTTGGCTATTATGAGTAAAGTTGAGAGAACATCCTTAAACATATCTTTTGTGGGTCTATATACTTATTTCTCTTGAGTATACCCCTAGATGTGATATTCCTGGGTAATATGGCAAACAATATTTAGCTTTAGTATATGTAGAAAAGTATTTTCCAAAAATATACAAATTTATATATATTATACAAAAATTATACAAATTTACGCTCCCTCCCAAAATAATGGACAGTCCTACTTGCTAAATATTCTCAACAAAACTAGTAGTGTCGGTCTTTTTTTCTCCAACATTTTACTACATTTTGAAAACATACAACAAATTTGATTTTTACAGTGAATACCCTTATAACAGCCATCTATTTTTAACCCTTAATATTTCATTATGCTTGCTTGTATCTTTGCTTGCTTGCATGTATCTATCTATAGGTAGATATCTATCTATCTATATCTATATATCTAATAGATATCTATATATCTATATATCTAATAGATATCTATTCTATCCATTCATTAATCTACCTTATTTTAAAATTAACTTATTGAAGTATAATTTACATGAAATTAAATGCACTCATTTATGTGCATCTTGCAAAGAGTTTCAACAAATTTGTATACCTATGTAAACATTACCACAATCAAGATATAGAGTATTTTTATCACCTTAAAAAGTTCCCTTGTATCCACATCCCAAACAAGCCCCTCTCCTACTTCCAGTCTCATGCAGCCAGCAACCTGAGTTACATCATAATAGATTAGATTTATCTTTTCCAGAGAGTCAAATAAATGGAATCTTACAGCACATACTCTTGCCTCTGGCTTTTTCTGCTCACCACAAAGTGAGATTCATCCATGTTGTGGTATATACTGATAAAAATGATTTATGTTTTCTATATTGACTGGAATTCTATTGTATTAATATACCACAATTTGTTTATGCCTTCTACAGTTGGCAGAAACTTGGCTTTGGAACCCAGCCATCATACTGTGAGAAAGCCTAAACTATGTGGAGAGACCACCTCTAGGTGTTCCAGCTGACATTCCCAGCCAACACTCAGCATCAACCACCAGACACGCAAGTGAACAAGCCTACAGGTGGTCCGGTCTCAGCCTTCTACTACCAAGTTGACATTGCATGAAGCAGAGAGGGGCTATCCAACCAGCCCTGTGCAAACTGACGATGAGAAAAATAAATGTAGTTGTTGTTCAAAGCCACTAAGTTTGGGGGTGATTTGTTACAGTGATAGATAACTTGCGTTACCATCATTGTAATTTTCTTCTTGCCAATATTTGTTAGCTTCATAAAATGAATTGGGAACTGCTGCTTTTTGTCTATTTCCTATAGCATTGTAGTAAGAGTAACTTTAATTTCTCTTTAAATAACCAAATCAAACAGCAAAACCATTAAGCCTGGATTTTTATTTGTGGGTATGTGTTGACATTAATTTAACTTTATTAATATATATATAAAGATACCATTTACCTCTGGGATTCTATTAAGGAAAACTGTAGAAATGTCTTACATTTTTACCTCTATGGTGGCTACATGGTTATGTATATAAATTCAAAAATTCAGTAACTTTGACAGGTATTGTGTTTATCACTCTCCTTAGTTTTTTTAAATGTAAAAACAATATAAGGCTATTATGGGCAACTTTTAGTTAATGAATTTCACTTACATTTGAAGTAAAATGAAAAGAATGCTTCAAAAATAAAAAATATATTAAAACCAACAAAAGAAAAATTCTGAGTAGCTTGATCATCTACTAAAGAAACAAAATCCATTATCAAACATTCCCAAAATGGGAATGTCAAGTCCCAGATGATTTTCCTGATGAATTCTTCCAAACATTTATGGATGAAATAACCAGTCTTACACAAACTCTTCATGAGAATAATCAAGGCAGAAATTGAGCCAAAGGATTTATTTCATGGTGATAGATTAGCTTAACATTTGAAAATCAATCAATGAAATCCACTACAGTGACATAAAAAGGAGAATAATCATTTCGAAATTTCAATAGACGCCACAAATGCATTTGATAAACTTCAATATCAATTGGTGACAAAAACCTATAGGAAACTGAAAATAGAAGGAACTATCCTTAATCTGATAAAGGATTTCTACAGAAAGTGTCACACAAGGAAGAAAGACTGAAAGCCTTTCCTGGGAATCAGAGTCAGGGACATTTCTGTCACTCTTTCTTATTTCTATTGACCATTCACTAGTGGTCCCAAACAATATAATGAGGCTAGAGAGAGAAATAAAAATGCATAAGAATTGGAAATTTTTAAAAAACTATTATTCTTATTAGACAACCTGACTCTATACCTAAAAAGTCACTCCAAATCTCTAACTTATTGCATTAATAAAAGAATATATCAAAGTCACTGGATACAAACTTGATGTATACAAACCAGTTGTATTTCTGTATATCAGCCATGAACAAATAGAAAAAACTTGAAACAGACTATTTACATTAGAATAAAAAGGAATACATGCCCAGGAACACAATTAAGAAAATGTTCAAAACCTTAAACAAAAAATTTAAGACTACAATTTACAAAATATTAAAACCATAAATGTTTAAAAGTATCATTGAAAGAAACTAAAGTAGGCATAAAGAAAGAGATATACCATATTAACGGAATGAAATATTCAGCACCATAAGGATACAAATTCCTCCCAAATTAGCCTATGAATGAAATCACAAAGTCCCAGCAGGAGGGGTGGGTGTGGGTGTGTGTGTGTAAATGGCAATTTTAATGCTAAAGTTCACATAAAATGCAAATACCAAGGCAGATCAAGGCACTTTGAAAGGAAATAAATTTAGAGGACTTACACAGATATCAAGACTTACTATACTGTGGTATTGGGCAAGGACAAACAAATTGACCAATGAAAGAGAACAGAGTCTAGAAATGACTCACAGACAAATGATCACCTGAGTTATTATAAATGTGACACTTCGACATGTCAGGGAATGACTGATCTTATCAATAAAGTATCTGAGTTCACTGGGTATCCAAATGGAAATAAATAATTTGACACTGACCTCATGCTGCATGTAAAAACCAATTCCAAATGGACTGATATATCAATAAAAGATAATAAAGATTTTAGGTGAAAACACAAGAGGGTATCTTCATAATCAAGTACTATGCAACTCTCTCTTGGGAGACGAACAGCAAACCCATAAAGAAAAAATAAATTGGACTATATTAAAATTAAGAATTTGTATTTATCAAAAGACACCAATAGAGAGAGTAAAATGCCAACCCTGAGAGAAGAAAGAGATACTTGTCATGTGTACACATCACAAAATACTTGTATATAGTATAATAAACACTTTCAAAGTAAAACGTGGAAGAAAACCTAATAGACTTGAAAAATGTGCCACAAAACATAGTATCATATATTTTAATAAATATGTAAAAAGTTTTTAACTTCATTAGTCATCAGGACAATATAAATTTAACAAACTATGTGTCACTACTACACACATACCAAAATAGCTAAAATCAGGGGGAAAAAGACACTATACCAAGTGTGAATGGGGTAGGATCAACCAAAATTCTCATATCCACTATTTTCACCATATTGTAATCATTTGGAAAAACTAAAGCTGAACACATGCAAAACCTAGAACCCCAAAATTCTACTACTAAGCACATCAACTAAAATGTATATATATTTATTCCCTAAGAAGCAAGTATAAGAATGTATATATGCCCACTATTTATGAAATACCAAACTGGAAATCATCTAAACAATGGTAAACAGTAAAACAGATGAATTGTGATTCACCCATCAGTGGAATATTAGCAGCAATTACAACAAATGTACAGCTATGTGCTCCTGTCTGCCCCAGTCCCACTCTCCCTCATGGAGGATTTGGACTGTCCATTGCAGTTTTCACCTGTCTGTATCTCCCATGTGTGAGGAGGAGGGAGGAGATAACTTATCTCTCACATTCCCAGGTCTGAGGAAACTCATTTTCATGTAGACCTCATTAAATTTTGGACATCGACCTAATGCTGCAATGAGATGAGATTCTGAAGCTCTTGGGAAAGAGTGAGTCCACTTGGAGTGTGGAAAGAATGTAAATAATTTGTAGCAAATTCAAAAGGGCCAGAAATTCTTTGTTAGATGAGATTAACTTTCTTCCCTTAGTTACAGGCCTGGCCTTGGTGACTTGTTTGACCTACAGAAGTCAGTGAAAGTGGGATTCTAGGATTTCTGAAGCTAAGTTTGACAAACTCCACCTTGGCCTCTTAGAATGCTTGCTCTGGAGACACCCGCTATCAGAACCCTGCTACCGTGCTGTGAAGAGGCCCAGCGGACACCGACAGGCCAAGTATAAATGCTCACAACTAACTATCAAACTGAAAACACATGGGTTATTAAAAACATGGTACTGATAAAACTAGCTATGTATGAAAAATTGAAAATAAAGGTAGATCTAGCCCTGGCTGGCGTAGCTCAGTGGATTGAGTGCGGGCTGGGAACCAAAGTGTCCCAGGTTCGATTCCCAGCCAGGGTACATTCCTGGGTTGTAGGCCATAACCCCCAGCAACCGCACATTGATGTCTCTCTCTCTCTCTCTCTCTCTCCCCCCCCCTTCCTTCCCTCCCTAAAAATAAATAAATAAAATCTTTAAGAAAAAAAGAATTAAAAAAAAATAAAGATAGATCTTTTTCTCTCACTACACCACAACATAAATTGCAAGTAAATTAAAATTTTACACATGGTATTTAAAATTTAGAAGAAGGAACTAAATGGATTTCCTTGATCGATGAGATATAATGGACTTTCCAGTATAAAAATGATGAAAAAATCACAAAACCAAATACCTACCAATTTTGACTACAAAAATAATTTTTAAAAATTTCTATACATATTGGAATGTAAACCACAGAAAATAAAACACCCAGAATAAAATGTTTTCATTATTCTTTACTGTCTTTAATATCCATTTTTAAAGGCACAGGCACCCCAATAGAAAAAAAAGGGCAAATATATTAACAGGATAATTTGAGGCATAATTACCCATGGTAAAAGATCAAATAAAACAAATATTAATCTTACTACTAACCAAAGACATGCAAGTTAGAACAATGAGATTATTTTACACCTATGAAATTGTTAGTAATTAAAAGCAGCAATGACCCTGGGATGAAGTATAATTGTTAGCAGCATGGGCTCCTGAGTCATGCAGGCCTAGGTGGGAACTCCACTTCATCATTTAGTAATTGTACGGCCTTGGTCAAATCATTTTCCTCCCTGGGCCTCGGCTTTCTCATGTGTAAAACTGGGAAAATAATAGTTCCTATATCCTAAACTCGCTGAATTCTGTGAGAACATGTAATGAAAGTGTTCAACAAGTACAATACGAGGCAGTAGTGATAAAATGCAGATGTCACATTTTCAGCAGCTGCTACATATCTCGTATTATGGCTAGTATGCTTTATGTAGGCTGCCTCATTTAATTGGGAGTTTAGGACTTGAGAGCATTGCTTCATATTAGGATTACCCTGTTTAGACAAACCTCTAGCAGAAATAGTCATGTCAGAATTTATGCCCCTGATGTCACCCTCAAAACTGTTTTCCCCAGGATACAGGACAGACATTAAACTGTCCAGTGTACAGACAGGAGCTTCCTGGAGGCCTCCAGCAAGAAGCTTCTGAATCACACTTCCAAGACCCACGTCTGAGACTTTAACCCCTGGGAAAGAGATGCCCTCGGTTTTCCCAGGACCCAGCCAGAGTTGGCTGGAGAGCAGGCTGCACAACAACTCTGAGGTTGGCTCTAATGAGCGCTTGAGGGGATAGTGTTTTAGGAGTCTTTAAAACCCTATGGAAAAACCTCAGCTTTACTGACTGAGCCAGAAAGGTCACAGGCAGTCCCTCGTTGTGAACTTTCCACTCAGAAGAGAACTGAAGATATCTGAAACCAATCCGTACTTTAACAGGTGAGAATCTGGAAGAGGTAGGGTTCCCGCATGCACGCACGCGCGCACACACACACACACACACACACTCCTCTCCCTTCCCAGCCCAACAACTAGGCAAGTTTCTTGGATAGATGATCTATGGGAAGTCTCTGCCTCAGATCAGAATCTTCTTTTTAAACCAAAAAACAAATGGAATACTCAAATATTCATAAAAGCTTCCAAAGTGGAATATGAAATCAATATAAGATCAATATGAAATGACCCCTCACACTAGCTTGCTTTGCATGCTAGGAGAGAAAAAGAAAAGCAGCTACTTTCAAGCCCAGAGAACTAGAGCCTGGTTTCTTTCACTTTTCCTTCTTCTGAAGAAAAGCAAGTATCAGAGGGATACGATGCAAGTGCAGAGGCGAAAGCACAGGCTTTGGAGTCTGGTACACCTGCACTTGACTCTCATTTTCTAGCTATCTGATCTTGAGCACATCAAATATCTCTGAGACTCGGCTTTCCCATTTGCAAAGTTGTTGAGAATGGTAATACCTACCTCGTAGCCTTGTGAGGAATAAAACAATGCCATCAAGGTGTCTATACTTAACAAGTCTCTGCAAATAGATACTTATGTGTTGATGTCCAAAAGAACAGGGGAACTGAAATGTTAGTTCCCACAGTGAATACAAGTGCTGAGGAGCAAATGGGGAGGTGGACAAGGATGAAGGAGAGTGATGAAGGAATGGTAGCCTCTGTGGAGGGGGGTCCTAACAGCACAGGGAGAAAAGGGGACATCACTGATACTCACTGCTTTGTCCCACATATCCTACACCCCCAGTTAGGGAAGAATACAGGGGCTGCCGCTGAATGGGTGAGGTCAAGTTCTAGGACTGAGAAGGCAAACAGAGAGCAAGTTATCCCGTCCTATCATTGTGTGTTTGGGCGAAGGGTAGTGTTGGGGATCATGCATCTCCTTTTTAGTAAGCTTAAATGACTTTTCCAATCTTGCCTCAAGGATATGTTCAATTCTCACCTCCTCCAATAAACAGCCCACACCAACTTCTCCCTCAAACCGATCTCTTTTCTCTGACCCTATGATAGCACAGAATGCACCATTTGTATTTGAATGGTTGTTATCTTGATTCTTCTCTAAATGTCCCAAGGGTATTTTCTTATAAGATCCATAAATGCTCATTGACAAGGTCCATTTATTCTCTTTTTTCCCAGCATTTTTTCTGGCTACAGAGAAACATCTGTAAAATGATTTAATAATTCAATTTTAAGGAATTTCCTCAAAACTAAAGATGGAACTGCCTTTCAACCCAGAGATCCCATTGCTGGGATTATACCCTAAGAATCCTGAATCCTGAATTCAAAAGAACCTATGCACCCCAATGTTCAAAGCAGCATTATTTACAATAGCCAAGTGCTAAAAACAGCTTAAAGGAGCACCAACAAATGAGTGGATCAAAAAAACTGTGGTACATTTACATAATGGAATACTACACAGCAGAAAGAAAGAAAGAAGGAACTGCTACCTTTCACAATAGCATGGATGGAACTGGAGAGCATTATGCTAAGTGAAATAAGCCAGTTGGTGAAAGACAAATACCACATGAACCCACCTATGAATGGAACTCAATCCATAAAACAATCAAATGAGCAAAACAGAACCAGAGACTTAGAAATAGAGAACAAATTAACAGTGACCAAAGGGGAAGGGGGTTGGGCATAACAGGGGAAAGAAGAGAAAGCAGCAAGCCAAGGAATATGAATAAAGGACTCCTGGGCATGGAAAATGCAGGGTGTTGAGTATGGGATTGGGGGAGATGGGGCACGGGACCACAATGAGGACAAAGGACAACTGTAACTGAACAACAATAAAAAAAAAAAGAGACTGGCCAAAGAACATATATGCATATATGCAGAGCCTATGGGAACAGAAAACAATGTGGTGAAGGCTGGTGGGGGTGGCTGGGACTGGATGGAAGGGGTCAAAGGAGGGGAAAATTGGGGACATCTATAATAGTGTCAACAATAAAAAAGCATATGATTTCTGTTTTGTTTTAAAAATAAAAAAAGAAAGCTTTGGAACAACATGCAGCATTACAACACCTGCATCTGGGGATTCCAAAAGGAGAAGAGAGAGAACAAGGGATCAAGGACCTATCTGAACAAATAATGACTGAAAACCTCCCCAACCTGATGAAGGAAAAAGACACACAAGTCCAGGAAGCTCAGAGAGTCCCAAACAAGCTGGACTGAAAGAAGCCCACACCAGGACACGTCACAATCAAAACAGCAAGGCTTAAAGACAAGGAGAGAATCCTAAAAGCCACAAGAGAAAAGCAGGTAGTTATATTACAGGGGAGCACCAATTCGACCATCATCTGATTTCTCAACAGAAACACTTCAGGCCAGAAGGGAGTGGCATGAAATATTCAAGGTGATGAAAAGAAAGGAACTACAACCAAGACTACCTTACCCAGAAAGGCTATCATTTAAAATCAAAGGAGAAATAAGGATCTTCTCAGATGAGAAAAGGCTAAAGGAATTTGTTAACGCTAAACCAGTACTGCAATAAATATTATAGGGTTTGATTTAAGAAGAAGTCCCTGGCTGGTGTAGCTCAGTGGACTGAACATGGGCTGTGAACCAAAGGGTCGCCAGTTTGATTCCCAGTCAGGACACATGCCTGGGTTGTAGGCCAGGTCCCCAGTGGGGACCAAGTGAGAAGCAACCACACATTGATGTTTCTCTCCCTCTCTTTCTCCTTCCCTGCCCCTCCTCTAAATAAATAAATAAAATCTTTAAGAAGAAGAAAAACAACAACAACAACAGAGGAAAACAGTTTACAGTAAAATGGCACTAAATACATATCTATCAATAATCACCTTAAATGTAAATGGCTTAAATGCTCCAAATAAAAGACCTAGGGTAGCTTAATGGATAAGAAAATAAGACCCATATATATATATGCTACCTCAAAGAGACCCACTTCAGATTGAAAGGTACACAGAGACTAAAAATAAAAGAATGGAAAAAAGATATTTCATGGAAAAGGAAAGGGGAAAAAATATGGGGTTGCAATATTTATATCTGACAAACTAGACTTTAAAACCAAGGATACAGTAAGAATCAAAGAAGGATACTATGTAATGATACTCCAAAACAAAAGGATATGACCCTAGTAAACATGTATGCACCCCATGTAGGAGACCCTAAATGTCTGAAGCGAATCTTGATAGATACAACGGGACAGATCAACAGAAATACAATCATAGTGGGGGAGTTTAACACCACATTAAGGTCAATGGATAGATCTTTGGAACAGAAAATCAACAAGGAGAGAGCAGCCTTAAATGGCCCACTAGATCAAATGGATTTAATTGATATCTTCAGGGCATTTCACCCCACAGCAGCAGAATATACATACTTTTCAAGTGCACATGGAACATTTTCTGGATAGACCCCATGTTAGGATGCAAACCAAGTCTCAATAATTTGAGTAGATTAAAATAATATCAAACATCTTCTCTGCCCACAATGCTATGAAACTAGCAATCAATCACTAGAACACTGAAAAACACACAAAGACATATAAGTTAAATAACATGTTATTAAACAATGAATAGGTCAATAAGAGCAAGGAAGAAACCAAAAGTTACCATGGAACAAATGAGAACACAACAATCCAAAATTTGTGGGGTGCAGGCAAAATATCCTAAGAGGGAAATTCATAGCATTACAGTTTTATTTCAAAAAAAGGAAGGAAGGAAGGAAGGAAGGGCGGGCTCAAATAAACAATCTAACTTTACAATAAAAGAAACTGAAAAGAACAACAAACAAAGCCCAAAGAAAGTAGAAGGGAGGAAATAATAAAGACCAGAGCAGAAATAAACAAAAGTCTTAAAGATGATACAAAATTTCAATGAATTTAAAAGCTGGTTCTTTGAAAAGATAAACCAGATTGACAAATCTTTAACTAGACTCATCAACAAAAAAAGAGAGATGACCCAAATTTAAAAAATCAGAATGAAAGAGGAGAAATAACAACTGACACCAAAGAAATACAAAGGATTGTAAGAAAATATTAGGAACAACTATATGCCAACAAACTGGACAACCTGGACAAAATGGATAAATTCCTAGAAACATGCAATCTTCCAAAACTAAATCAGGAAGAATCTGAGGATCTTAATAGACAGATTATAGTTAGTGAAACTGAAGCAATAATAAAAAAAAAAAAACTCCCAACAAACAAAAGCCCTGGACTTAATGGCTTTGCAGGTGATCTTTATCAAACATCCCAAGAGGAGGGAAGGCTTCCAAGCTCATTTTACGAGGCCAGCATTTTCCTAATCCTAAAACTGATAAAGACACAACAACAAAAAAAGAAAATTATAGGCTAATGTTCACATAGATCATATTCCAGGAATGCAAGGTTGGTACAACATTTGCAAATCAGTAAATGTAATTCACCACATAAACAAAATGAAGGATAAAACCCACATGATATGATCATATCAACAGATGCAGGAAAAGCATTTGACAAAATTCAGAACCCATTTATGACAAAAATTCTCAGCAAAGTGTGACTAGAGGGAATATACCTAAATATAATAAAGGTCATATATGACAAACCCACTGCCAGCATCATACTCAATGGGAAATAACTACAAGCATTTCCCTAGAGATCATGAAGACAGGGACATCTGCTTTCATCTCTCTTATTCAACATAGTACTGGAAGTCCTAGCTGCACCAATCTGACAAGAAGAAGAAATAAAAGGAGTCCAAATTGGAAAGGAAGAAATAAAGCTGTCTTTATGTGATGGTGACATGATACTATACATAGAGGACCCCAAAGATTCCACCACGAAACTATGAGGACTGATAAATAAATTCAGCAAAATAGCAGGATACAAAATTAATATCCAATATCAGTTGCATTTCATATGCCAATAATGAACTAACAAAAAGAGAAATTAAGAAAATCCCATTCACAACTGCTTCAAAAAGAATAAGATGCCTAGGAATAAACATAACCAATGATGTAAAAGACCTATACTTGGAAAATTATAACACACCAAAGAAAGAAGTTGAAGAAGATACAAATAAATGGAAGCACATACCATGTTCATGGATTGAAAGAATTAACATCATTCAAAAGTCTGTATTACCCAAAGCAATCTACAGTCAACGTAACTCCTATCAAGATTCCAATGATGTACACCAGAGAACTAGAACAAATATTTCAAAAATTTATGTGGAACCACAAAAGGCCCACAGTAACAGTGATCCTGAGAAAGAACAAAGTTGGAAGAATCATGCTACCTAATATCAAACTATACTATAAGGGTGTATTAATCAAAACAGCATGGTACTGACATAAAAACAGACACATAGATCAATGGAACAGAATAGAGAGCCCAGAAACAAACCCACCCCTTTATAGTCAATGAATATTCAACAGAGGAAGCAAACACATAAAATGGGATAAAGATAGTTTATTCAATTAATGGTGTGGGAAAATTGGACAGATATATGAAGAAAAATAAAACTAGACTGCCTTCTTGTACTACACACAAGAATAAATTCAAATGGATTGAAAACTTAAATGGTAGGCCCAAAATCATAAAACTTGTAGAAAAAAACATAGGCAGCAAAATCTTGGACATTGTTTGTAGCAATATTTGATCAGATATATCTCCCCAGGCAAGGGAAACAAAAGAAAAAAATAAACAAATGTGACTATATAAAACTAAAAAGTTTTTGCACAGCAAAGGAAAATATCAACAAAATAAAAAGACAATCCACAGAATGGGAGAACATATTCACTGATACATTTGATACAGGGTCAATATCCAAAACCTATAAACTACTTACAAAACTCAACACCAAAACAACAAACAACCCAATTAAAACATGGGCAAAGGACCTGAATAGTCACTTCTCCAAAGAGGAGATATAGATGGCCAATAGACATATGAAAAGATGCTCAATGTCACTTATTCATCAGAGAAATGCAAACTAAAACCACAATGAGATATCATCTCACACCTATTAGAATGGCTATCATCAATAAATCAACAAACAACAAGTGCTGGTAAAGATGTGGAGGAAGGGGAACCCTTTTGCACTGTTGGTAGGAATACAGATTGGTGCAGCCACTGTGGAAAGCAGTATAAAGATACCTCAAAAATTTATCACGGATCTGCCTTTTGACCCAGTGAACCCACTTTTAGAAATATATCCAAAGGACCCCAAAACACTAATTTAAAAGAATATAAGCACTCCTGTGTTCATTGCGGCATTATTTACTATCATCAAATTATGGAAACAGCCTAAGTGTCCATCAGTAGATGAGTGGATAAAACAACTATGGGACATTTATATACTGGAATACTACTTGGCCATAAAAAAAGAAAATTTTACCCTTTGTGACCATATGGATGGACCTGGAGAACATTATGCTGAGTCAAACAAGCCAGTCAGAGAAAGAGAAATACCACATGATTTCACACATATGTAGAATCAAATAAATAAAATGAACCAATAAGCAAAACAGAGACAGCCTCATAGATAGAGAACAGGATGACAGCTAAGGGAGTGGAGGGTTAGAGGTTAGAGGGAATGAGCAAAAAGGAAAAAGGACTCATGGTCTTGGGGATGTGAATCAACTAAGGCCCCTTTAGGCACAATTGCTAGTACAAGAGTCCCCCCTTATCTGTGGGGGATATGTTCCAAGACCCCCAGTGGATGCCTGAAACCTCAGATAGTACCAAACCCCATATATACTGTTTTTTTCCTATATATACATACCTATTATAAGGCTTAATTTATAAATTAGGCACAGTGAGAGATTAACAACAATAAAATGGAAAAATTCTGATAATATACTCTGATAAAAGTTGTGTAAATGTGGTTTTTCAAAATATCTTATTGTATCACCCTTCTTGTAATGATGTGACATGATAAAACACAACCACTCCTGAATCTGTGAAACCATCCCTTACTTGCCGTAAACAGCTTGGTGTCCCTTGTTCCAGGAGATCCCCTGCTGAAGTCTTCATATAGGCTCAATGGTTCCTGGTGCAACACACTACCCTCAATCAGAATAGGTTTTATGTTCATATTTCCCACCCACAAATTCAATGCCTTGCCATCTTAAGTACTTATCATACCTTGTGGCCATAACTTTTTCAGTTTGAGGTGCAACAACAAAACTAGCACACATTTTTTTCCTTCTTCAGAAATTCATAGAAGATCCACTCTTACTGTAGACCTTAGCAACCTCAGCATGATTTTTCTTCCCTTATTAACTTTAGAATTTTCAATTAAAGGAAGCACTTATGGCCTCTCTTTGGCATATCCAAATGGCTGGCATCCCTACTCTTGCACTTTGGACAAACTAGGGCTTACTTGAACAGAAGCACTGAAATATCATGACGACAGATCTGGTCACCAAAACAGCTACTAAGTGACTAGCAGGGCATTTTAGTGCATGCAGCGTAGATGCACGGGACGGACCAAGAGATGATTCATGTACCAGGTGGGATGGAACAGAATGGTGTGAGATTTTGTCACACTACTCAGAATGGGATGTGATTTAAAACTTTTGAATTGTTTATTTCTGGAATTTTCCATTTTATATTTTCAGACCATGCTTTACCTTGGGTAACTGAAATTTCAGAAAAGAGCATCTACTGTATATATCAGTCTAAACCCTCTGGAGTGTCACTGGGTAGTATCGGTTAATATATTCCCTGTGAATCAGCATTTTCATCCCTTTCATTACTTTCATTCCACTTCAGAAAATTGAACATATATATCTGTAAAATTCTGTAAACATTGTATAAAAGATATTTATAAGAATATTCACAGCTGCCCTATTCAAACTAGTCCAAAACTGGAAAACACTTAAATACCCATCCACATGATAATGGATTAAAAATTGTGGTATATTTACATAATAGAACAGAATGAAAATAAATAAACCAAATACATACTAAGCACTGATAAATCTCACAAACAAAATAGTGAGCAAAATATATATATCAGACAAAATGGATAAACTGGTCCACATTAAATTTAAGAATTTCTGTTCTACAAAAGACACCGGTTGCACTTGATGAGGATAATAACACACAAAAGGGTTAACATATCGGCTAAGATTCTTGGACTAAGACAATGTCAAGTTCAGACGAGAAAAGAGATGCCTCTTTCCCATTGTCCCCATCTGTTGACCCAAGTTCTTCCTCTCAGCCACAGATGGAAGTGAACAGGGCAACAGTGGCAGGCTCAGAGCGGTGCCTGATGAGATGATAGACTAGGGGAACATTCTCTGAGCATCTGCAAGTAGAACAGGAATCCCACTTGAAAACAGCAGTGCCCTCTCTCTTCTCTTTAGGGATTCAGAAACAATTAGTTTCTGTTTCCACTAATGAGAACCCTAGGGCCTCCAAAACTACTAAATATTCTCAACATAAGCCCCCTCTGGCCCTCTTGGTTCATTTATTATGGCCCCAGAAACCAACTGCACAGTTGCCTACACTTCTACCCAATAAGGGGAAGAGGCAGAGCCTCTAGAGAGGGCTGTGATGTGAATGTGCCATTGTCCAAGGGGAAAGTGTTAAGGCTGCAGAACCTCACGGCTCAGTAACATCCGAGATTGGCTGAGATCAGCTGGGTGAGTACTGAGTCAGACAGACCAGGGTTCTAGTCTGGGCTTTTCTGCTTGCCAGCTGCCTCATTTAGAACAAATCACTTCACCTCTTTATACTTTAGTTTCATATTTGAAAAACAGAGAGTTCACCTTATAAGATAGTGAAAATACAATGAGGTAAGGTAAGTAAAGCACTTTTTACACAGTGGCTGGCAGGATGTTAACAGCCAATACTTGTTGACTCTTCTTGCAGTTGCTACTATTATTGTTGTGATGTTTTGTAATTTGCCCAGAGTTAACAGATGACAGGGGCAGGATCAACACGCAGGCTTGTCTTACCCCAGGGTCTGCACTCATGAGCACTATGTCATTCTTTCTCTTTCTATGGAGGGAAAGACTCAAGAGAATGAAACTACGCTGGAAAATTATGAGTCAGCTACTCTGTCTTTCTGAAATGACACATCTCTTGACTGTTCCTTTCTCCAACTTCGTTCCAATGTTCACGGTGCAGATATATCTGTGCAGAATAGTTTCTGTTCCTTTTAACAAGGGTTTTGCAAGGATGTGGTGGTTAGGAGGCTGCCCAACTCTACCTGAACTTCAAATCCTACATGAACTTTTATCTTCAGAGCCCAAAACTAACTGGCTAAACTCTCTATATCACTACCTCCAAGTTTGGAAAAGAAAACCCACCTGACCCTATTTGAATCAGCTGATTCCATCGTACGTACCATCACCTGTGGCCAGAGAGCCCAGGTCATATTTCATGCAACTTATCATCCTGCTCACTATTACCAGCCACATTGGTCTTCCTGCAGACCCTTTTACCACCTTGGGACATTCATATATGCTGAAAAGTTCATATTCCTACTCTCCTTTCTTCTATTCATGATGTAGCTAATTACTAATCCAGGTACCGAATTATACTGAACTTTCTCAAAGAAATTGTCCCTGAGCTCTATAATCTAGATTAGGTCCTTCAATTATACTTTCTCAGTGATATCACTGATATGTATCTCTCCTTTTCAATACTAATCAGAGGTTTCTGACTATGTGTTCACTTGTTTAATTGCTTATTGTCAGTCTCCCAAACTAGCCTGTAAACACAGGAACTGTGCCTTATTTGATTAACTTTAAATATCCAGTGCCTACAGGCATTCCTGGCATAAGGAATATTTGAATAGGTGAAAAATGACAAACGTGGCTCCCTAGGCCCACTGTGGGGGCAGCTAAAGGACTGACTGCACAGTTACATTCCCAAAGTAGCTGACAAATATCTATAGTTCCCATGAGAAAATAAAGGTCTGCCTGCTTTAGGAAGTGGAATTGCATAATGGACTAAGTTCCAGGTTTGGTAGAAGAGAGACCTTAGTGTGAGTATCTACTTGTCCTCTTATTAGCTACATGATCTTAAGCTGGTCAGTTGGTCTCTCGGAGCTCTGTTTCCTGACCTGAGAATGTAAGATAAATATGGCACATAGGTTGTATGGATTACGTGGCAGACCATCATTGGAACACAATAAACACATCATAAGTGATTTCTAAATCTACAATCCTGCAAGTGGTCCCTGAAACCTTTGCCTTTTTCCTTCTCTCACTATCTGCAAGTAA
The DNA here is from genome assembly GCF_004126475.2 of Phyllostomus discolor. Classification (NCBI taxonomy): domain Eukaryota; kingdom Metazoa; phylum Chordata; class Mammalia; order Chiroptera; family Phyllostomidae; genus Phyllostomus; species Phyllostomus discolor. Next base: position 72,226 of record NW_023397510.1, read on the forward strand.
CACAGAAACATCCACATCTCTGGCTCCTCTCCTTTTAGTCCCCTTATGTTTCCAGGACATTCCTGGGACTCTGCCAGGAATGAGAAATATTCTAGAGATCATTTCTCTGATTCTTTCAGCTATCTAATTTTTGAACAGCACCTGTTGATAAAGGAAATGACCTAATTCTTCCTTTTTTACTTCAGAGAATTTCACTATTTGTACCTCTATGGGCGCAGCAGGAGGAGTGGAAACCTTTCACTTCACAGCCCAGAGCCTCCACTTACGGCTCCTTAAGCAAGTCACTAAGCTCTTTAAAACACAGCCCAAATTCACTCTGAATCCCCTATGTGTTTCCTTACTCCCTGTTTGCATTCCCACCCCTACAGTCCTTCTCTCCACAGTAGTAGAATGATCTTTCCATACCATAAGTCAGATAGTGGCTGTCTACTGCTTAAACATACACCCATGCCCACAGTTTTCCGTACTGAGAATGTGCATCTCTGGTCACATGGGATCTGCTCCTGCCTGCCTCCTCAACCTCCTCTCCTACCACTCTCCTTTGCTCACCACACTTCAGCCACACTTGTCTCCCTTCTGCTTCTCCAAATGCCTGTGTTCATCCCATGTTTGCATTTACTGTTCCTTGTATCTGAAACACTCTTCCACCCAGTTCTTTGGCGGTGCCTACTTATCTATTCCTTCATAGTAAGTTTTTTGCTGATAACAAATTTAAAGTAATCTGCTAGTCACCACTATATTTTGTTTTTATTTTAGCACTTTTTTGTTTGTGTGCTTATGGATGACTCCTCTGATGTGAATATTATTTACACAAGGGCAAAAACCTTACTGTATCTGTTACCATTGCTTCTCTGGTACTTATAGCAGGGACTGACACATACTAAATACTCATTGAATGTGGAATGAATAAATGAATTAGTTTGGGGTGCCTCATTCATTAAAGCCAGATCACTGAAGACTATAAACTCTAAGACTCTAAAATCAGAATTTCCACATTGAAACTTTACCTCTGTCTCTTTCTAGGAGACTCTTTGTTCCTTCATCGATAAAGTGGACATAATAATTACTCATAGAGTTAAGTTTTGGTCAGATCATGAATAGCTATTAACATCCTGATTCCATCTTTATTTTATGCCTTTCTTTTCATCAAGACGATATTAGGGCAAGAAAAATTTTTGAAGCTCCATCCTCCATTGTATTCCTTAGTTATACCAGCGGCATGAAACCAGGAAACCACACATTCAGTGTCTCCGAATTCCTCCTTCTGGGCCTGTCTGAGCAGCAGGGACAGCAGCCTCTCCTCTTTGGCATCTTCCTGAGTATGTACCTGGTCACCCTGGTGGGGAATGTTGTCATCATCCTGGCCATTGGGTCTGATCCGCACCTTTACACCCCCATGTACTTTTTCCTGGCCAACTTCTCCCTCACAGACCTGTGTTTATCGTCTACCACAGTCCCTAGGATGCTGGCGAACATCCTGGCCCACAGGCACACCATCACCTATGCTGCATGCCTCTCTCAGATCTACTTCTTCCTTTGGTTCATTGGTTTAGATGTTTTCCTCCTGGCGGTGATGGCATATGACCGGCTTGTGGCTATCTGCCACCCCCTTCGCTACACCCTGGTCATGAGTCCCAGACGCTGTATCCTGCTGGTGGTCATATCCCTAATCCTCTCTCATTCATACTCTCTAACCCACACCATTCTCCTGGCTCAACTATCCTTCTGCGCAGACAACATCATCCCTCACTTCTTTTGTGAACTTCTCCCCCTGTTGAAACTCTCCTGTTCCAATACTTATGTCAACCAATGTGTGCTGATATACTGGGGAGGGGCATTAACCATCCTGATCCCCTTGCTAATCATAATTTCTTACATCCGCATTGTGGCTGCTATTGTGAGAATCCCATCAGCAAGTGGGAAGTGGAAGGCCTTCTCCACTTGCGGCTCCCACCTCTCAGCTGTGTGCTTGTTCTATGTGTCTGCCATTGGGGTGTACTTCATTCCCTCCACTGATGATTCTGCCAGCAAGGACAGGATTGCAGCTGTGATGTATGCTGTGGTGACCCCCCTGCTGAACCCATTCATCTACAGCCTGAGAAACAAAGACATGAAGAGTGCCCTGGGGAGACTTCTGAGCCGAAGGGCACTGTGATCTCTGTGAGGCCAGAGACATCATTTGGGGAATTCAGGGGAAATCAGCTTATCGAGTTATCTTGGTATCTGTAGCCACTTGCTAGGTTTCTAATCTAGAGCAAATTAAATAACTTCGTTGGGCCACAGTTTCCTCACCCATAACAGGATGTAACAAACTATTGTCTATCATGCAGTAATTTGGAAAGGGTTAGAAGAAAAACTATCTATATAAATATGTAAATGTATTTGTTCCAAGTCTTATGGGTAGATCTTCATTACCTTCAACAATATTCAGTATGTACCTCTGAAGTAAATATTTGCATTGCACAGAAGAAAAAACAAACGCTCAAAAGGGTTCAATTATTTGTCCAAAGTTACACAGCTAATAAGAGGCAAAGCTAGAATTTGAACACAGATAACTGATTCCAAAATGCATACATTTAATAGCTACTCTATGCGTAAATAGACGAATCCACATGTTCCTCTCAATTACTAGCTTTCTTTTTTTCTTGCTTCCCTCACACTGTTCACATACACAGCTCCAATCAATAACTTCTTCCAATACTAGCGAATGATTTGAAGATGAGGCAAGGCAAATAAGAAACTAGAGGATGGAAGAGTAAATAGATTTGGAGATTCTGGTGTCCCCCACAAGGAAGCATGCCCCTCCTTGAGCATAAGTCTCTGGTTAGATATTCTGAAATGACTTAGGAATCAAGCCACATGATCAGAGAGAAGGATGCCTAGGCCACATTATTTGGGGTCCTCACTAAATTTATCCTACCAAACCTTCCTTCTTCAGCACTATGCCAAAAGTCTATGTTTAGATCTATCTTAAAAGATAACTGTATTGACAACAGTATGGTGGTCACCAGAGAGAAAGGGGTAGAGGAAGAAAAAAGGAGGGTAAAGGGAGTCAAATAGATGATAATGGAAGGAGACCTGCTTTGGGTGGTGGACATACAACACTTTACACAGATGATGTATGGTAGAGTTATACACTTCAAAACTTGTACAAGGGTGGGGCAAAAGTAGGTTTACAGTTGTTTGTATAAAAAATAATACAACAATTAATAAGTAATAAATAACTAGGGTACTCACAACTGTAAACCCACTTTTGTACCACCCTGTATAATCTCATCAATGTCACCCCAATACATTTAACAAAATTGTTTAAAAAGATAACTATTAATTTTATTATTGCATCTCTCCCAGGGATGCTGCTAAGGATATATCCTAACAACCCACAGAGGATTTTTCAGTAACCCACAGGAGAAGTTTTAGAAACTGCACTGCACTCTGTTGATTTCTTCCCTATATAATTATGACGCTACAGAGCTCCCGCTGACATATTCAGGTTTTTAAAATAGTTTTTTTAAATGAAAATAAGACATATGCTGGAGTCAGAAATACCTGGGCTAATGTGTTAGATCTACCATTCACAGCTTGTATGACTTTCAGCAAGTTATCAACATCCTGGAGTCTCAGTTTCAAAATATAAACAAGTGAATAGTAATAGTAATGACAGTAATTATCATCTAAAGCTGTTGTGAGAATTCAAAAAGATAACACATACAAAGCCCTTAGCAGAGTGTCAATATATATGCTGTAATATGCAAATACTGTTTAAAACACAAATCATACCCAATTTTCTCTTCTCTTTTTCCTCTCCTCTTCCTTCTCATACTTTTCCTTCCCTTCTCTTCCTTTCCACCCCCTCTCAGAGAGAAGCTTGAGTTTTGTCATTTTATTTTTTTATTTTATAAAAGACTTTATTTGTTCATTTTTTTTAGAGAGAGGGGAGGGAGGGAAAAAGGGAAAGAAACATTGATGTGTGAGAGAAACACTGACTGCCTGCCTCTCACATGCCCCCAACTGGGAACCTGACTTGCAACCCAGACCCTGGGAATGTGCCCTGACTGGGAATCAAACCAGTGACCTTGTGGTTTGTATGACGACACTCAATCCACTGAGCCACACCAGCTAGGGCAACATTTGCCATTTTAAATGCACAAGACGACATGCGCACCCTAACCTCTTCCTAGTGAGTGAAACTCTGGTATCAGAAAACTGCCTGCAACTTTAATAAGTGTTCTGAGGCAAACAGGTTGCCATTTGTCACACAAGTACTAGAAGGAAACCTGGTAAACTCCTCTTCAATTTCAGTGAAGAAAACATCTTTCATTCAAAATCAAGAGGTAATGAAATTTTGATGAATTTGACGATATAATTTAAAACTTTTCATGGCAAAGAAACACTGTAAACAAAGTAACAATTGACACACTGTAAAAGATATTTTCAATATATATTACAAAAAAAGACAAACGTTGCTTTAACCAAGAGACCAAAACAAACATCAATATTAATAAAACATGCCAATACTATTTACTTCCTGATATGATATAATAAAATAAAGATATAACTTCACTTTCATGATATGTCAAAATGCTACAATCTGAGTACAGTCAGGTAGAAACATCTGACAACCTCAAACTGAGGGACAGTCTACAAAACAGCTAACTGTCCAGGGCTCTTCAAATGTGCCAAGGTCATGAAAGACAGAAGAGCTACACAAAATTAAAGGAAATTTTAACAGTGAGAGGCACTGTGTGATCTTAGACTGGATCCTCGACTTGAAAAAAGACATGACTGGCAAGTGACACAATTTAAATGAGGTCTGTTGATTACTTAATAGAATTTTATCAATAACACTTGGATGTGGTAATTGCATTGTAGTAATTGAGGAAGCTTGTTTTAAAGTAGATACGAATGTTTTTTACTATTCTTGCAGTATTTTGCAAATCTAAAATTATTTCATAATAAGTGTAAAAAAATAAAAACAAAAGCTTTTCAAGAAACCAGTAACAATGAAATATGTGCAAAGCTATAAATATTTTAGTTTACTTTTATTGTTTCTCTTTTTCTTTAAGTGTATTTTATTGATGATGTATTCCACTTGTCCCATTTTTTTCTCCCATTTATCCTCCTCCACAAGGTACTCCCACTCCATACAGCAATCCCACCAATTCCCTCAACAGAAGAAGTGATGGATGGTGCTGCCTGCACAGAAAGAAAGCCTAGCCATAAGCAGCGTGTGTAAGAGGGCAGTGAGGCTAGAGAGAACCCAGCATGCTATGAGAAGGAGCACAAACACAAGAGGACTCATGAGTGTGGAGCAGTAAAGGGGCTTGCAGATCGTGGACATAGCAGTCATAGGCCATCACCCCCAAGGTGTCCGACCTTTTGGCGTCTCTGGGCCACACTGTAAAAAGAAGAGTTGTCTTGGGCCACACATTAAATACATAAACACTATCAAAAACTGATGAGCAAAGAAAAGGTTTTAAGTAAATTTATGATTTTTTGTTGAGCTGCATTCATAGGCCTGCATGCAGCCGGCAGGCCGTGGGCTGGACACCCCTGCAGGCCAAGAGGAAGTAGTCATCTAGTGCACCAGTTATCATGAAAAACTGCACCTGGGCCAAGCCCCCACCACATGATATGGTCTGACTATGTGTCTGGATGCTTGCCAGCATCTTAGGGATTGTGGTGGAAGAAAAGGAGGCATCAGCAAAAGAGAGGTTGGCCAGGAAGAAGTACATGGGGGTGTGAAGGTAAAGGTCAAAGCCGATGGCCAGGATGAGCAGGTTCCCCGACAGAGTGATCAAGTACATGCCCAGGAAGATGCCAAATAGGAGAGGCTACTGCTCTGGGCTCTTGGAGAGGCCCAATAGGAGGAATTCAGTGACAATGGACTGGTTGATTCTATCCATGTGCCACTCTTTATAGATAGAGAAAAAAGAGATATGGTAAACTTGCCAGAAAAGTAATGCTTGTGGCCCTCAATGATATAGTCATATTTTATTCAGGAGATTAGACTACACAGGTCCCTACACCCTCCCTCCTGGGTCTCCCCTAACTCTTCCCTACTCCTCAATTTACCTGGTAAAGGAGAGTAAGCAAGCAGAGAGATTAAAACACAATAGCAAAGTGGTAGATATTAGTGGGAATGTGAGTTCCAGGCTACTTCCATCCTTGCTATGTAGCATACAGGCATTAAGAATTGCCATTTGCTGAGCCCAAGGCACTGTACATTGCAGCATCGAACTGAATACTCTGTGAAGCATATGATTTTATTATCTGATATCACAGATGAGTTACACAAGGCTCAATGATATTAAGTCATTTACACAAAGTCACAAAGAAGAGAGTATGTACAGTGTGGACTCTGAAGCCATCTCCCAAGTCCTTGAGCACATTCACCTCTGAGCTTAACCTCTTCCTCACCAGGAGGCAGACATAGGTAACTCGAGCTAAGGGAATAGTTCCCACTGCTCATCTCAGGAAGTCTGGGCCAGAATACAGAGACGCTGACTGTCTGCCCCTTTCTCGCTGCACCCACCGTATTGATCTGGCCCAAACAGCATTCACCACCAAAGGAACCCACCCTGTGCCTGTGTTCTCCCTTTTGGTCTCAGAGGATCAGGCTTCAAGCATGCAGGGCTCTTCTTAGCCTATAGCAACTGAGAACGTTGAAAGGACCCAGTCCTGCTGGCTCCATTTACCTGCTGGCTCCATTTAGCCAGCTATAGAGCCACAGTCCAGATCGCAGTGGTGGGTGTTAGACATAATTGTGCACATTGTCATAGGACTATTTCTAGGTTCTGGGCCTCTGGAGTCAGATTCCCCTGGCTGATCCTCAGAGACAAACATGGAGTAATTGCTCCAGCTGCATACTTTGACTCCCTAGGCCAGCACTCACCCAGGAGCACAGGAGGAGAAAGTGCAGAGTGCATCAGTGGGTTTGCATTTGTGCCCAGGGATGTGTGTGTCTCTCTGATCTTAGTGCGGTGGTTGCTCTGGCGTATCTTCTCAGAAAACTGGAAATTGTGGCAGGAGGAGGCCAAGACTGAAGTTAGAGGTTTGGCCCCAAAACTGGCCAAAAGATTTTCAGGCCCTGCTACCTTGAGGGAAGGGGTGTTGTTAGACTTCTATGATCCTTTGGATTTCAGGTTGTTGCTATAGGTGATTAGCTTAAACAGCTGGTTTCTATCCACTGAAGCAATCCTTGAGAAACTGAAATCAACAAAAAACCCAGGAAATTATAACAATAATATTAAAACTGAGAAATCCCATGAGGATAAGGAAGACGATCATGAGCTGGAATAGAATGTGGGAGCAGAAAGCTAGGTTGAGAACTGGACTAGGGAAGAAGTCTATTGCTGCTCTGTGAGAGGATATTGGGGGGAAAGTTAATTCAAAGACCCTGACTGTAAGGGTAATAGGGGGAAAAACCATGGTGTCTTGTAGCACAAACAATTCAGAAAAGGGGCTCTGATGGCTTCTTACGCTCACTCCTCCTAAGAGGCCAGAGGACATCATTACCCTGTTGGCTTATGTATAAAAGGGCTGGCAGTGACTGGGGGTCCTCTTAAGTGTCATGGCATATCAGCATGCTAAAAGGCTGCCATCCTACCAGCTTAGGCACTGGGTCCATAAAGCAAATAAAGCAGCAATGATGGGGAATTTCCCTAATCCTGGTGACAGAGGTCTGATTACCCGGAAGAGGCAGTTTACCAGGAACTGGGTAGAGAAGACTCCTTTTAAGTATGTCCTATAACACTAAAAAAAAAAAAAAAACAATACAGCTAAAAACTAAAACAGAGGTCCAATATTTGACTTGATTGAAAATTCAAAATCTATTGAAGATTTTATGCAACTAGCAAATGAAAGCACGCACTGAATGGCTCTTGCACCTATATAGTTCTGGCTCGGAATTACCTTTAATTCCATGATCCTCAAACTAATATTGAATCCCCTCATATTCTCAAGTAATAACAGGATTCATTTCACTTATGGAAATGGGCATGCCAGGTCCACCCACCCCAACATTCACAGGTTTGTCTCCGATCTTTCTTTTGCTCCACTGGGTGTTCATGGCACAAAGAATTGCCCACGTTGATGCTGCAGTCATTACTGCACATGCCTCACCAAATGGAAAGCTTTAGAAGAGGGTCATCAGTTATTGAGGAAAAATGGTATGATACAATGGGTATATCTCTTTGCTGAGCACCCCAGTGGAGAAGCCCTCACCACTACTGAGCAGACTACCACTAACACTGACACATGGCAGCTATTCCTCAGGGAGCACCAGCAAATTCTAAGTCTTCCCTGCCCCTTTACTTAGTCAAGGTCACTGCAGGGCTGCTACCTTTTAATCCTTCAACTGGGACATCCTCGATCAAGGATGGAATACAAGCACATCAGCACAACTGGCTAAACCCCAGGCAGTCACTTTGGCATTGGAAGATGCCCCGGGAAACAACTGGCCCCAATTACACATCTTCAACAATGGCCATGTGATTTGGTCCAGCCAATGGCAACAATTTCTCATTCAGGTTGTCCTCTTTGGGGTAAAATGCTCTGGAAATTCCTTGCCTCTCAAATAACTGAGAGAAAGGGAAGTTTGTCTACAAAGGAACAGTAGTCATTAATCAACAGACTTAATAGCTACACTGAATGCACTGAAATATTTTTAATGCATAAACCTAATATTTTGAACCCAATATTTTATACCCAGCAAGTTGCCATTTGAATGTACAGACATATTCTATTCTTAGATATATAAAGACTCAGTAGGTTTGCCACACAGAGACTTATAGAAGAAACAGATACATTAAAATAGGATATAATGCAAGATATATGGAAATTGAAGATGGTCAAATATCTTGATAAAATTTGGGTTTTTTTAAAGGCTTAAACTAGAAATGAGAGAGCATATTTATTAAATCATAATTAAAATTCATACAAATCATTATCAAAAGACAATCATTCCAGTAAAAATGAGCAGACTCTTTTTACAAAGAAGATATAGGAGTGATGAAAATGTGCTTAACATCACTAAGAACTGGGGAAGTGTTCATTAAAACCATAATAACACTTCACATGCTCCAGAATGACAAAAATGTTAACTCTAAGATTTCTATTGTGAGAGAACATGTTGTTTTCTGACTTATCTACCTGAGAAAACCAAAGTCTAGAAAGGATAAGTGAACTTCATAAAATCACAGAGCAGTTCACTTGGAGTTTTGGGACTGGGATTGGGCAATGAACCAAGGCTTTTCCCACAATGGATATTTCAGAGACCAGTATTCCCAGGTGTCTCTGCAACTTCCATCAGAGAGCTCTGGGGACTGTGCTGCAAACTGCAGGTAGATAACTTTGTTCTTCCTGGGATCCTAGGCAGGCTGGCTGGCTGGCTCAGGACTGAGGATACTCTGCTCTCATTTCTCCTTCCTTAGAGCAGATGAGGGCTCCATGTTCCAGGGTCATTTATGCCTTAAATATAGGGGAAGACGCTGTCTTTCCATTTGGTCATCAAATACAACTTCTTCAGTCTTGACAAGTGAGAACTGACAACAGGATAGTCAAAGAGCTATCTCAACATGAAGAAATAAGGAGCAATTATTGACCCAACTAAGGACTGACAGTAAGTTATTGCCTATATGTCCCCTTTTCCAGTTAGTCAGGAGAAGCAGAGTAGTCCACACTTTCAGGAATCCTGTTTTTGATATCAGTTGTAGTGCTGAACTGGGACAGAGTACAGCAGCTCTTTGAGATCTGTTTACTCATTCATCAATAAAATAGTGGACTTAATGTCCTTTGGTTCCTAAAGGGTGGGGTGGCAAGGTAGCTATGATGAATTTGACCCTCTGGTCCCTGAAACCAGTTTCCTAAAACCTCCATGTACTCCTGAGAGGGGCCTGACATGTGGATGGAGCATGTCAGGCTGTGCTGGCTGTTTTTCAAATATGTAAATGCAAGAGAGTTGGGGGAACATTTCTCAGCACTGAGAAGGGGCATGTGAAGATATGTTCATGTTAAATCTGAGTTCCAAGCATTCCTTTTCTCTACATTCTTTTTAAATTAAAACAAAGTAATATTTAGTTCAAATATAAGATATAAACAAACCATGAGTCCAGTACTTGTGAAAATGCACAACTGATTACTAATTCAACACCCACACTTAGCATAATGTCTCCAGAGTAGGAGCTCCTTCTTTCTCTCTGCTGCATAGAATTCCATTGTGTAAATGTACCATAGTTTTTTGATCCATTCATTTACTGATGGGCACTTAGGTTGCTTCCAGCACTTGGCTATTGTAAATTGTGCTGCTATGAATACTGGGGTGCATAGGTTCTTTTGGATTGGTGTTTTGGGATTCTTAGAGTACAATCCCAACAGTGGTATTGCTGGGTCAAAAGGCAGTTCCATTTTTAGTTTTCTGAGGAAATTCCATACTGTTTTCCACAGTGGCTGTGCCAGTCTGCATTCCCACCAACAGTGCACTAGGGTTCCCTTTCCTCCACATCCTCTCCAACACTTGTTTGTTGATTTGTTTATGATGGCCATTCTGATCGGTGTGAAGTGGTAACTCATTGTGGTTTTAATTTGCATCTCTCTGAAAGTCAGGCAGTGAGGGACAAATACCAAGGGACAAATAGCATCATTAGTCACACATATTTTCACTTTCATGTGATCAATTCTGTCACTCTTTTCCTTTAGAGCTTTAGGGTTTATATTTTGCTGAGAAAGGGTTAATCCACCTACAAGATTATAAAAAATATTCTCCCATATTTGCATATTACACATTTATAGATTTTTGCCTTTTTTATCTTCCTATCTATATGGAATTTACTTTATATGTGCTATAAGGTAGAGATCTAAATTCGTATTCTTCCAATTGAATATACAATGGTCCCCAGTTTATCTTCCTGCCACATGCAAAGGCCAAATGTCTTTTTAGAGAGATCTGTTTCTGGATCCTACTCTGCGACATGAGTTCAATTATCTATTCCCATATCAATACTGTGCCATTTCAAGTAACAAAGCTTTGTTGCATGTTTTACTCACTTGGAAGAGAAACCCATCCTCATTGTTTTGTTTTGTTACTCAAAATTGTTTGTTACTTTTGTACATTTTCTCTCCTTGACAAGCTTTAGAGTTGACTTGACATATTCTATGAAGAATCCTACTGGGGGCTCCAGTCAAGATACCATACTCACATCCTCCCAAAGCCACATCAGAATTACAACTAAGCTACAGAACAACCATTATTCAGAACCTCCTGAAATCTAGGTGAACAGAAGTCCTACAACTAAGGATATAAAGAAGCCACACTGAGACTGGTAGAAATGGGCTGGTTCCACACCAACAGGAAGCAGACAAAAACTGGGAGGGATATCTTGGCTGCAGAGGTCCCGGCTGAGGAGTGAAGAGTCCCAGCCCCACACCAGGCCCCCCAGCCCAGATATCCACTGACAGGAAGAAAAGTCCTATAACTTTTGCTGTGAAAACCAGAGGGGATATGGCTGACTGAGATCAAGGGTTTCCGGAATCCCAGACAGTTCCTCTTACAAGGCCCCCACACAGACTTATTCAGACTCACTTCCTCTGAGCTCCAGCACTGGGGCAGCAGCTCTAAAGGACATACAGAGAAGAACCGAATTGTCTGGCATCAGGGTGAGAGCAGGACTAGCAGCTTTCTCCCAGACAGAAATGCTGGCAGAGCCCATTGCTACTTTTCTGAGCCCTCTCCCACAACAGAATCAGCAAACTCCACATATGAGTCTCTATCAACTTTGCTCACACTGTTTATCCTACCCTGCTGATTCCCTGAGACTCTGCCCCACCTAACTTGCTAGCCCACCCAAGCCATTTCCAGTGGCTTTTTCATACAATGAATGACCTGTCTTGACTCATGCTTTAGACTTTCCTAAAACTCCTAAAACAAGCAGCATCTGGCCTTGGCATGCCCCCATACCTCTCACTAAGAAGCCCCAGGTCTGACACTAGCAGCAGTTGGCCTTAGTTTACAGGTTGGCCTTCCCTGGGCACTTTCAAGCTCAGAACAAGTAGCAACCATCTGCAGATCACTTTGTAACTCATTCCAGGTGGCCCTGGGTAGAATGGTCAGCACCTCCTGGAGGCCCCAGAGCCAGTGCACCCAGTGAACTGCTTCAGACCATGCCAAAGCACCACACAACTACCTCCCCAAAAGACATACTCAAGGGGCAGACTCAGTGGGCACGAGGGGCTTGCTGAAGAAAGTCCTACTCCATGGGGTGGGCCCCTGCAGCTGGTCCTCCACAGTGGTCTCAGCCAGCTTTTGTAGCTGAATGGCCTGTGGGTGAATTTTTCCCACTGACATGCCAACAGCAGTCAAGGCTCAACTACAGCAGGAGAGGGCACACAGCCCACATGGGGCTGGGAAGGGTGCACTGGAGTGCCAGGTCAGGTAAACAGAGAAGGCTGTGCCACTGGATCCTCCAGGGTACCTACTCTATGAGGCCACTCTACCAGGTCTGGGAGACAACACAGAGAGGCTGCCAAAATGAGGAGACAAAGAAACATGGCTCCAATGAAAGAACAGAACAAAACTCCAGAAAAAAAAATAAACAAAATGGAGACAGATTGTCTAATCTGCTAGATGCAGAGTTCAAAACACTGGTTATAAGAATGCTCAATGAACTTAGGGGAAGAGTAGATGAACTTAGTGAGAATTTCAACAAAGACATAGGAAAGATAAAAACAGAACTAGAAAACATAAAAAAAGAACAAGTCAGAAATGAAGTATACGTTACAGGGAATCAACAATGCAGTAGATGAAGCACAGGATCAAATCAGAGATTTGGAAGACAAGGAAGGAGAAAACACCCAATCAAAACATCAAAAAGAAAAAAGAATACAAAAAAAAATAAGCATAGTATAAGAAACCTCTGGACCCTGGCTGGCATAGCTCAGTGGATGGAGCCCGGGCTGGGAACCAAAGTGTCCCAGGTTCCATTCCCAGCCAGGGTACATGCCTGGGTTGCAGGCCATAACCCCCAGCAACCACACACTGATGTTTCTCTCTCTCTCTCTCTCTCTCTCTCTCCCTTCCCTCTCTAAAAATAAATAAATAAATAAATAAATAAATAAATCTTAAAAAAAAAAAAAAAAAAACCTCTGGGACAAGTTCCAGTGTACCAACATTCACATCATGGGTGTGCCAGAAGGAGAGGTGATACAGCAAGGGATTGAAAACCTATGTAAAAAAATAAGGAAGATGAACCCAAAAAGGCCCATGCCAAGGCACATCATGATTAAAATGCCAAAGGTTAAAGACAAAGAGAGAATCATAAGCATCAAGAGAAAAGCAGTTGTTACCTGCATGGTCACTCCCATAAGACTGTCAGCCAAGATCTCAACAGAAACTATGCAGGCCAGAAGGTATTAGCAAGAAATATTAATTTCTACCAAGCAAAGCTACTACCATTTAGAATCAAAACACATATAAAGAGCTTCCCAGGCAAGAAAAAGCTAAAGAATTTCATTGCCACCAAACCAGTATTACATGAAATAGTAAAGGGTATTCTTTAAGAAAAAGAACAGGAAAAAAGATTTTAAAAAATACAAATAAATAAAATGGCAATAAATACATATCCAGCAAGAATTGAATCTTAAAAAAAAAAAAGAACAAGTGAAACAGAAGCAGACTCAAAGATACAGAGACACATTTTGATGGTTGCCAGATAGGAAGGTGAGAAATTAAGAAGTACAAATTGGTAGTTGCACAATAGTCATGGAGATGTAAAGTACAGCATAGGGAATGCAGTGAATAATACTGTCATAATTATGTATGATGTCAGACAGGTGTGAGATTTAGCAAGATGATCATTAGTAAATTATATAATGTCTAATCACAGGGTTGTACAGCAGAAACTAATATTATATGTCAACTGTAATTAAAACATAAAAATTATTTAAAGAGAAAAATCCTACTGGAATTTTTGAGTCTACTGAATATGTGTATTAATTTGGGGGAATTTACATTTTGATTCTATTATATTCCTAACCAAGAATATGGATAATGTGATCAATGGATCACCTTCTAAAACCTACTACTTATAGGGCTTTGTTGTCTTGATGGAGTTTATTAATACACAATCTTAGGTGTCGCATGTTTGAGAAATAAAGGGAAGAGACCTTGATACTTCACAGTAAAACGAGCCAGAGAGAACTACAGCAACAGCAGAGACACAAGCTCATGGGAAGGCCAGCAAGGACACTCAGTCTCAGAGCATGGGATCTTGTCTGAAGACAACCAACTATTCAGAAAGAAGCAACTCTCCTGAAGGATGAGGAATTTGTAAGCTTTCAGGTTCTATATGATCTATCACTAAAATTCAACAAAACTCTCATTCCATGCCATAAATATTTTTTAAATGCTTCCTTCTTCCCTCTGGAAAAAAATGAGTAAAATGGACATTCTTCTGCATTAATTCCATTAAGTTATATTTCATGACAAACCACTTTAAAAGCAGGTTGTCAGCAAAGAGGACAAAGGGGAGACTTTGAAGAATGTAGACAGAGCAGAGAGTAACCAAATAATTACAAAATTATTTCTGACTTATAAAGACCACTCTGGTCACCAGGTGGAAGATGAATGGGGTTGTGAGGACAGCTTCCATTTTCCCACATACTCTTCTCTCCACCCTTATCCTCCCTGCTCTATGCCCTATAAGGCTGATATGTGTCAAAAGGTTCCCTTTCTGAAATTCAACAATAAGAAAACTGATTATAAAATGGGCCAAAGACCTTAAAAACACCTACCAAAAAAATATACACATGAAATATAAGCATATGAAGCAATTCTCAATATCATAAGTCATAAAGGAAGTGCAAATTAAAACCATAGTATACTACCCTACAGCTATCAGAATGGTCAAAATTTGGAAGCAACCGAGATGTCTATTAGTAGGTGAAAAGAAAACTGTAGTATATCCAGACAATGGAATATTATACAGCACAAAAAGAAATAAGCTTTCAAGCCATGAAAACACATGGAAGAAACTTAAATTCATATTATTAAATGAAATAAGCCAATATGAAAAGGACACAGGCTATGTGATTCCAACTATATGACATTCTAGGAGAGGCAAAACTAGAGACAGTAAAAAGATCAGTGGTTGCCAGGAGTTAGAAAGAAAACGGAAATGAATAGGTGGAGCACAGAGGACTTTCAGGGCAGTGAAACTATTCTCTGTGACACTATAGTGGTGTCAATATACACTTGTCAAAATCCACACAAGGTACAATGCCAAGAGTGAACCCTAAAGTGGACTATGGACTTTGGGTGAAGACACAAAAATGAAGACTCATCAGTTCTAACAATGCATCATTCTGGTGGGTATGTTGATGATATGGGATGTCATATGTGCATAGGGGCAGGGAGTATATAGGAAATCTCTGTACTTTCTGATAAATTTTGCTATAAAGCTATAAAAAGAGCTCTAAAAAATAAAATCTTTACTTCAAGGGAAAAATAAAAGAAAAATATCTATGTAAAAGTTGTGATTGGTATGCCATTTGTGAGTTAGTGAAGCTAAATATCCTGCTCAAATTCACCCATTCAATAATTGGTGGAACTGGCATTCAAAAACAAGTAGACAGGCTTAAGAAACTGAAGCAATATAATATCTGAAAAAAAGCAAACAAAAAAAGAGAAATGAAGTTAAGTATTGCAAAACTTCACACAGCTTGTAAGAGGCAGAGCCAGCATCTGAATCTATTTCATCTCGCCCCAGAGCCAGTACCTTAACCCCTTCCCCAGAACACTACCCCTGCAGCCAGACAGTCATACATGCAGATCTAGGGCGTCAGAGATGTCAGAAGGCATCACATCTCCTTCCAGGTAGGTACACATAAGCCCACACACAGACATGCACATGAGAACATGCATGTACAAACAGGACATATGCACATTAAAATAAACATATATAGTTCATATGCATGTACATGAACATGGCTCCACCCCTGCTGTTGCATAGCCCTAATTCCCTTCCCAGGTAGAAGGCTACACCTCTGGGGCTCAGGTTCCCCACAGGCTCCTGGATGGAGACTTTCTGAGGGCATCGGAATTACTCTACTCTCCTGAGAAGACTGCAGGGCCAATGCCCCCAGGGCTCTCTCTGGCTTGCTGGGAGGGCAGGCCCCTGGCTTTCCCTTTCTATCAACAATTTCCTCAGTAGATAGAAGAACCAGCACATTTCTGAAGCTAGGTGAGCACGACCAGCACCCTCCATCCTCGGAGATTCAGAGCCTGATCTTAATCCCCTGGCAGGCACCAAGCATGTTCAGAACTCTGAATCTCCCGTCAGCCCACACAGGTAGGCAGGCTGAGGGACTGGGGACCAGAGACTATGGGGCAACACATTCATATGATCTTCCTCCCTTTTCCTCATCCTATCTTCTTCTGTATTCCATTTCAACAGCCAGGAAACAAGTAAGCAAAGAAGTCAGAATAATGCAAGGCGCGCACTCTGAAGCTGGACTCTACCCCATCTAGATTGTACACTTAGGCAAGTCACTTCAATTCCCTGTACCTCACTTTCACTATGGATAAAATAGTGGGCTGTAAAGACTCAATGACCTAATGCATGCAACGTTCTAAGAGCAGCATCTAGCATGTGTAATGCTGTGAGAATACACAGGGAAGGGGCTGCAATGGAGTGGGCATCTCCAACAGGTGAGGTGCTCCAACACTCCCGGGTGAGGTGCTGCAGCTCAGCAGAGGAACACAAGAAATTAGTTCCCAGCATAAGCCCTGCTTTATTCAAGCACCTCTGGTTGCTTGGAGACTAAAGGTATATTGAGACTGAGGGAAAAGAGTTATTCACACAAAGAATTCCAATGAACTTACTCATATTTTACTCGTATTTTAAATGTCCTCCTCCTTAGAATCTAGAACAGCTGGGAAGGGAGAGGTAAATCTCTAATCTGATATAGTTGTGAAACTAGACAGAAAAGGGAGACTTTAGAGAACTGAAAAGAGAAGCACCAGCCTTAAAAGGGCTTTCCCCCATTCCTAAACTGGTCAGTCATACCCGTCCAAATGCAAACAATGTAACATAAAGTTAAATATGGAATGAACTCCTTACTCCATCCCAACAATTTCGCTTCAGAATGAAGCCACACACAGACCACAACAAACACAAATATAAAGATACTTTTTTACCAAAATGGGATTATTCTGTAGGCTTTGTTCTGCAATTTGCTTTTATCAGTTAAAAAGTACCATAGACAGTTGTGTAATGGAGGTAACAGCTTAGCATGAGTAGCTTCCCCTCTGCCACCAGACTGGCTGAATTAAAATCTCAGCTCTACCACATCCGCACTGTGGGATCTGGTGAATTACTTAACTTTGCTAAATTCTGGGAGGTTCTTATCTGTAAAACAGGGATAATGATAGTGTCTATCTCATAGGATTTGGAGGAAATAAAATTATTAAAGACATGCAAAGTGCTTAGTTCAGTGTGGGGCATGTACTGACTGCTAAATGTTGGTTAACATCAGCAGTTACTTCTTTACAGACTGTATGACACTGAATAACGAGAATGCACTATAAATTTTTTAGTAATTCATCTATTTGGATATTTGCATTGTTCCTTCTATGGGTTGATTTGTTCATTTGTATTGTTATAAACAATGCTATAATGAAAATGTGTATGCATCTCTGTGCTACACACATGACTATTTTTAAAGGACAAATTTCTTTAAGAGGAATTATTGGATCAATAGATATTGATTTTCAATTCTGACAGAAACTACCAAAAGGTCTATACTGATTATCATCTCATTACCACAGTATATGAGGATCTTTTTCCCTTTAAATATTGCCCCAAAATTGTGTTGATGTGATGTGTGAAAATTATACTTCAGTGTAATTTATATTTTCTGATTGCCAATGAGGTTACACATTTCATTTTTTGTGGGGGAGTAATATTTTCTTCGCATCAATAGATTCATTTTAGCTTCACTTGCTGTCTCTTTGGGGGTAATTTTCACATTTTTCAGTATTTTGTCTATTGCATCAACATTTTACTTCTTGTCTGAAATGACATCCCCATACTGAGACCATTAAAATATGATCCTTTTTTTGGGGGGGGGGACTTTATAGTTTGGAATTTTTATTTTAGATTGTTCATTTATATGGGTTTTATTTTTATGTGTGGTTAGACAGAAATCTAGCCTCATTTTTCCAAAGATTCAGCCAACTGTCATAAATATTATTATCTATTCTCCCTACGTTGCAATGAAATAAGTTTGTATTACATTATTCTATATAGTTTAAGATCTGTGTATATGTATAAATACTGATACACAAAATGCATGTTGTTCCATTGATTTGTCTTTCTCAGTGTATTTTTATTGTTTTTCATTATTTGTGTTTTATTTGCTTATTTATTTTAAAGTATATTTTATTGACTATGTATTACAGTTGTTCCATTTTTTTTCTCCCCTTTATCCCCCTCCACACGGTACCCACACTTCCTCCAGCATTCCCCCACCTTAGCTCATGTCCATGGGTCTTACATATAACTTCTCTGGCTTCTCCATGTCCCATACTATTCTTAACCTCCCCCTGTCTATTTCATACCTACCATTTATGCTTCTTACCTGTACCTTCTCCCCCATTTTCCCCTCTTCTTCTCCCCTGATGATAACCCTCCATGTGATCTCTATTTCTGTGAATCTGTTCCTGTTCTAGTTGTTTGCCTAGTTCATTTTTGGTTGGGTTTTGTTTGTTTTTTTTTTTTTTTTTGGTTCAGTTGTTGATAGTTGTAAGTTTGTTGTCATTTTACTGTTCATATTTTTTAATCTTCTTCTTTTTCTTAGGTAAGTCCTTTTAACGTATCATATAATAAGGGATTAGTGATGACGGACTCCTTTAGCTTTACCTTATCTTGGAAGCACTTTTTTTGTCCTTCCATTTTAAATGATAGCTTTTCTGTATAGAGTACAGAATGGATGTAGGTCCTTGCTTTTCATGACTTTGAGTATTCTTTCCAGCCCGTCCTTGCCAACAAGGTTTCTTTTCAGAAATCAGCTGACAGCCTTATGGAAACTTCTTTGTAGGTAATGGTCTCCTTTTCTCTTGCTGCTTTTAAGATTCTCTTATCTTTAATCTTACATAATTTAATTATTATGTGTCTTGGTGTGTTCCTCTTTGGGTCCAACATGTTTGGGACTGCTGAGCTTCCTGGACTTGCAAGTCTGTTTCCTTCACAAGATTGAAGAAGTTTTCTTACACTATTTTTTCAAGTAAGTTTTCAATTTCCTGCTCTTCCTCTTTTCCTTCTGGCACTCCTATGATTCCTATGTTGGAACACTTAAAGGTGTCCCAGAGGTTCTTAAGCCTCTCCTCATTTTTCTGAATTCTTGTTTCTTCATTCTGTTCTGTTTGAATGTTTATTTCTTCCTTTTGATCCAAATCATTGATTTGAGTCCTGGTTTCCTTCCCTTCACTGTTGGCTCCCTGTGTATTTTTTTTTTATTTCATTTTATATAGCCTTCACTTCTTCCTTTATTTTGTAGCCATTCTCAATAATTTTCTATGAGCATACTCAACCTTAACCCTCCTGATTACCAGGGTTTTGAATTCTGCATCTGATAAGTTAGCTCTCCTTGTTGCTTAGTTCTTTTTCTGGAGTTTTGACCTGTTCTTTCATTTGGGCCATTTTTCTTTATTTCAGCACACCTATTATGTTGTAAGGGGCAAAGCCGTAGGTATTTGCCAGGGTGGGTCAACCCACTTTGCTGCATTGTGGTGCTGTATGTGGGGGAGGGGTCAGAGAAGGAACAATGTTGTTTGCTTGGGTCTTGCCCCACTTTCAGTCACTTCCCCCACTACCCACAAGTGAATTGTACCCTTCGAGGTGCTATCCTGGTGCTGATTCCCGGGTAAGTGGGCTTGTGTACATTCTAGGACTCCATGGGCCCCTCCAACAGACTCTCCTGTGAGACTAGCAGTTTCTCCTGCTGCCACAAACCCTACAGGTTTTTGTGGCCAGAGGTTGTGAGGCTTCCTTTTCCCAGCTCTGGAACCCTGGGCTGCACGCTCTGTCTCACTCCCCAGTTGCTCCTCCCAGTTTGTCAGCACACAAATGTGGGACTCCCCAGTCCGCCTGCTGCTGCCTTGCCTTGTGTCCTGCCTGTCCCAGCTGCCTGTCTCCACCCCTCTTACCAGTATGGCTGAATGTTGGGTCTTTAACTCCTTAGATGTCAGACTTCCATACAATTCAATTTTCTGGCTGTTCTGGTTGATTTTTGTTTTTAAACTGTTTGTTATCCTTTTGGTTGTGTGAGGAAGCAAAGCATATCTACTTACACCTCCATCTTGGTTGGAAGTCTATTTATGTACTTTGATTTTTAGATTAGAAAATTTCCGTGTTATTATTATAATTTTTTCCAAAATTATAATGCCTTTCTTTAGCCATTTACTCTACTAGATAAATTTTAGAATTAAAAATTCTCTGGAAGTATCATCGTTTTACACTGCTTAGATGTATATATGAAGGAGAAATGATGTACAAGATACTATAATTCAAACTGGCTAATAATTTAAAAGATGGTATTGTTTTCACAAAGCTGGATAGATTGGTATAAACTTGTATTACTGCAATACAGCAAGTTTGTTGTTTATTTTGTAATCAATTCTCAGCTCTTATGAAAGGAAATAAAATTTAAGGTGAAGATGCTCAACAGGTTGTGAAAGTTGTTTTAAAGGATTAATCTAAAATATTTTGACCTAGTAAAATAATCAACACATTAAAAAATCCCCTTGGGGTGTTATTACAGGTGCATTGAATTGTGTAATTTTTTAAAAATTTACTTTTTTCCAGCTTTGCTGAGATATAATTGTGCAAGTTAAGGTGTACAATATGATGATTTAATACATTTCTATACCGCAATATTATTAACACAGTAGGGTTAGTTAATAACCCCATCACCTTACATAATTAGCACTTCTTTTATGTGATGAGAATGTTTAAGATCTACTCTCTTAAGAAGAAATTGTGGTTACCAGGGCTTGGGGAGGGTGACTGGAGGAAATGAGGAAGTGTCGTTTTGAGATACAAACTTCTCATCAGTAGATGAATTAATCCTAGAGATCTAATGCACAGCACAGTGACTGTAGACAATATTGTAGTATAAACTTCAAGTTGCTAAAAGGCTAGATATTAATTGTTCCCACCACCAAAAATATAATTACATGACATGATATATATGTTAGCTAATGCCACACTGGTAATCATACAACAATATAAAACTGTATCAAATCAACATTTTGTATACCTTTAAACTTACAGTGTTATACATCAATTATATCTCAATATAAATAAATAAATAAATAAATAAATATCTACTCTCTTGGCAAATTGCAAACATGTCATGCACTATTGTTAACTTTATTCGCCATGTTCCACACTAGATCCCCAGAACTTAATCATCTTCTAACTAGAAGATTGTACCTTTGGTCCAACATCTCCCCATTTTTCTCATCTCCCACTACCAGCAATCACCATTCTATAATCTGTCTATGAGTTTGGTTTTTTTAGATTCAGCCATGAGAAAGAAGAAAATCCTTCCATTTGCAACACATGGATGGATTTTGAAGGCACTATGCTAAGTCAAATAAGTAGAAATAAAAGGACAACTACTACATAAGTAACACTATTACTTATGTGTGTAATCTATAAATTGCCATTCTCTAATATTGAATCCTCCCTTTTTAGGAGAGTATCTCTTTTTATTCAGATCACAACTTTAGTCCTTTATAGTTTCTTCAGATAGATCTTTCACCTTTCCTTTTACTTTCTCTTCTAGGTTTATTCCTAAGTATTTTTTAGACTTCTTGTCATTGTCAATTGAAATTTTTTCTCCATACCTTTTCTAATATAAGAAAAGTATTAATATACTTTTAATACTTTTATATTAACATTAATATAAAATATTAATATATTCACCATTTTGGTGAAATCTTCATATGTTTAAAGTCTTCAGACGTGTATCAGCACTTTTCTAGATATACAAGTCACTTAAAAATGATAATATTTTCTAACTTAATGTTCATGCCTCCTATTTATTTAATTTTTCCTTTTCATTGGCTCAGACTACCATTAAAGCAATGCAGTTCAGTAATGGTAACAGAGGCCATCCTGACCTGTCTTTCCCAAGATACTGGTGGGAATCAGACTTTTATATTCTAAGTTTTATATTCTGGTATTTTGAATGTTTAGAATAAAAACTTCATAGTTTTTAATCATAAAAATTAATATATTTAAATAATTAATCTTAGTAATATAGGCTATTCCTGATAACACTCCTATTTTGAGTGACATCCTGAACCAAAAACTTATCACTTAAGTGGCCAGATTCTATCAGCCAAACAGAGATATTTAAATACATATTAAGCAGATTTTTCCCTGAAAATTCAAAAACTCTCATCTAACTTCTGTGGATATCAAGAAGCAATGATTAAATCTGATGCTCATTTGAGTCCTGTCCCAACTCCCACAACCTCTGGAACTATCAGTAGAAGAGGATCCTAGTTAGAGGACTCATTTATGCAAACCCTGTATCTTTGAAAGCATCCTGATTAAAGGTGTGACCCAGCAGCCTCTTCCCCTGGGATTAAAAAAAGTGGCTAAGGAGTTGGTCAGGAAACAACCTCCGAAGAATCTTTAAAAAGAGAATTGAGAAGAACTCAAACAAATTAGGCTACATAGAAGGCCCTAAGAACACACGAGAAAACTTTAATTTCTCACCTAGGAAGCAACTTGGAATTTTCAAACTTCTCCCTAGTGGGATTTTACTCCCTATTTCTCTGTAGTTTCTTGAAGTAAACAATCTCTAAAATCCTAACAAATAGCAGTGGACTTTTTATATAGGCTGGAGGTTAGGGAATAAGCTGTATTGATCAAGTTGCCACTCATATCACTTCCATTTCTTCTCCAACCCTGCCCAGGAGGCAAGAACCATGGAGATGAAGAACTCCAGCAGCAGCACTTCAGAATTTATTCTCCTGGGCATCTCTTCCAACCTACAACTGCAGAAACCCCTCTTTGTCATCTTCCTTGCCATGTACCTGGTCACTGTAGCAGGAAATGTGCTCATTGTCCTGGTCATTTACTCTGACTCCCGGCTCCATACACCTATGTACTTTTTTCTCAGCAGCCTATCCTTTATGGATATCTGCTTAACAACAGTCATTGTGCCCAAGATGCTGGTGAATTTACTGTCAGAGACAAAGTCTATCTCCTATGTGGGCTGCCTGGTCCAGATGTACTTTTTCATGGCATTTGTAAATACTGACAGCTACCTGCTGGCCTCTATGGCCATAGACCGGCTGGTAGCCATCTGCAACCCCTTCCGTTGTGATGTGGTTATGAACCCGAGACGCTGCCTCCTCATGCTGCTGGGTTCTTGTGCCATCTCCCACCTGCACTCCCTGTTCCGTGTGCTGCTCATGTCCCGCCTGTCTTTCTGCGCCTCCCATGTCATTAAGCACTTTTTTGTGATACCCAGCCTGTGCTAAAGCTATCCTGCTCTGACACTTCCTCCAATCAGGTTGTCATCATGACTGAGACCCTAGCAGTCATCATGACCCCATTCCTGTGCATTCTCTTCTCCTACCTGCGAATCATCATCGCTGTACTCAAAATCAACTCAGCAGCAGGGAAATGGAAGGCCTTCTCTACCTGTGGCTCCCACCTCACTGTGGTAATCTTGTTCTATGGGAGTGCCATCTATGTCTATTTCAGGCCTCTCTCCATGTACTCAGTGGCGAAGGACCGGGTGTCCACAGTTATGTACACAGTAGTGACACCCATGCTGAACCCATTTATCTACAGCCTTAGAAACAAAGATATGAAGAGGGGTTTGAGGAAGTTAAGGGACAGAATTCACTCATAGAAAGAACAAGATTATGTAATATCATAATTGGGAGATGACCTAAGAGATGATATGTTATCCTCCTTCCTGCTGTTTCTCACATGGCACCCACAGAAGTCATGACAGGTGGTGCTGAATAGCAGTAAGAACAGTAACCAGGAAGCTATAACACTTGGTGTCTATCAGTGAATGTAGCCAAATATATGTTTAATCCTAGACTAAGTATTGCTAGAAATCTAGATTTTAGGAAAACAATTTCTTCCACCCAAGAAATGGTGGAATAAGGCTATTTCCAAATATGTTTTGTGTAAGTTTGACAGCAGCTAGTCCTCAAGGAATTCTAAAGTTCAATTAGTTTTCAGAATAAGAAATTGGGTGGATTTGGTCAGGGACTGGCAGACTCTTTGAGGAATGAACTAAGATTGTCCTTAAGGCTGGTTTGAACTTTTACAGATCAAAATTCATTAGATAAGGAAACAGGCAGAGAATTTCAAACAGTGGAAGTAACCCAAGTAGGCAGAGGCAATAAATACTGGATTGTGGCCTGACTGGTGTAGCTCAGTTGGTTGGAACATCATCTTGCAAACGGAAAGGTTGCTGGTTTGATTCCCAGTCAGAGCACATGCCTGGGCTGCAGGCCCAGTCCCAGGAAGCTGGGGCATATGCAAGAGGGAACCATTTGATGTTTGTCTCATACATAAATGCTTCTCTCCCTCTCTTTCTCCCTCCCTCCTCCTCTCTCTAAAAATAAATAAATAATATCTCTTAAAAATACAGTGTTTAAGAAACAGTGAAAAGCCCTGCGAAGCTTGTTCAATTAGAGAGCAGGAAGAATAACACTGGAAAGACAGACTATAGAAAGCAGACGTAAACTCTACCAACACCAAAGTTTTATCACAACGTTGAATACTCAGTACTTGACTCCCTTCTCTTTCGTCTTAATTGCTCCTTCCTCCACATGGCCAGAATCCTCACTGAGATGCCCCTTATACCCTGGGATAAGCAATGTGTACCAGTCAGGATAAGCTAGGTTATGCTGTGTAAAGCAAACAATCTCAAAAATCTTTGGAACTTAAAAACCAAAGGTCTATTTATTATTTACACTGCATGTCCACCATAAAAAAGTATAAGGATGTTGCTCATTTTATACACTCGGGGACCAAAGCTAATGGAGCAGTCACCTTTGTAAACATTAATCACTACTCTGTCAGAAGCTGTGATAGGTTCAAAGATTTTTTGTGAGAAATAGATACTCAGGTTCAGAAGTGACTTACATCACTTCTGACCGCAACTCATTGTCTCCAACTAATCTCATAGCCCCACCCAACAAAATAGAGCCCACAGCAAAATCCAACAGTATATCTGTAAAACGGAGAGCCAAAAGTATTTGGTGATCATCATTAATGACCATTACACAATCCTAACCACACACAAATGAGTAAGTGTAAACTTGTTGCTTAGTTAATCCTTCCCTGATTATGTTATTGTCAATAGCAACAGTAATGTAAGATATTGTATATGCTCTTGGGAACTCTTTTGCCTCCATTATTTCATCAAGTTTTTACAACCAGCAGATTTTATGGATCGTAAGCTTGTGGTTAGCAGGACCTAAAGTTGAACACAAGTCTTTTAGCTGCTGAAATAATACATCTTGAGCCATCATTAAAATATCAATAATAGAACAAAGAAGCCCTGGCTGGCATAGCTCAGTGGATTGAGCTCGGGCTGCGAACCAGGCATCGTAGGTTCGATTCCCAGTCAGGGCACATGCCTAGGTTGCAGGCCATGGCCCCCAGCAACTGCACATTGATGTTTCTCTCTCTCTTTCTCTCTCTCTTTCTCCCTTCCCTCTCTAAAAATAAATAAATAAAACTTTTTTAAAAAATAGAACAAAGAAATGATCATTGATTGTTCTTGTAGATATGTTCTCTTTAGAGAATGGTTGACTAAAATGTTTCTCCAATTTCCCTGCAGAGATTTTTAAAGAAGAAATTATTCACTGTTGGAAGACTGTATGTTTCTAGAAATTTGTCCATTACAAAGTGGAAAAAAATTAGGACAACTGTAACAGAATAACAATAAAAAAATATTAAAAAAAGAACTAGTTTTTTGAAATACAGCAAAATCTGAATTTAAAAATAAAAAGAAGATATGAGTAATGGAGGCTAGGCCAATTTATTCAAATGTCTTTTTATCATCACCTGTGGACATGCTTATTGATTTTAGAGAAAGGGAAGGCAAGGGGGAGAGGAGAGAAACGTTGATGTGAGAGAGAAACATCAATCAGTTGCCTCTGAGATGCACCCCAACTGGGAACAGAACCTGCAACCCAGCATGTGCCTAACCGGGAATCAAACCTGCGGCCTTTCGGTTTGCAGAGTGATGCTCCAACCAACTGAACCACATTGGCCAGGGCCTTTATTTTTTCATTTTTCAAATGAGAACAGGAGGAGTTCCACTTAAAAGAAGAACAGTTTTGTGAAAAAATGTCAAAAACCTGGCAACAAACTCAAATGCCCACCAACGTTAGAATAGATAAACACATTACAGTACAACCCCACAATGGAATGTAAGTCCACAATGCCACAGGTGTAATCCTAAAATCCAAAAACGAAGGAAGGAATTTCAGAGCGTTTCAGCAAACTCATTTTGTCACATGTGGAGTGATATATGGCTATTTAAAAATATGTACTTATCATATTTGGTATGATATTCATATGTGAAGGTTTACAGTGAACTCATTTTAGCAGGAAAACGTGACCTGAACTTACATGAAGCTATTAATAGTCTGTATTAGTTGAACTTAGTGTGACTCAGCTGTGGAAATACTATCTATTTCATGATGGAGTCCTCCCCCAGAAACTGCTCAGGAATCCTCGACAACATACACATAACCCCAAATCCTAAAGTTCTGCGACCTGAAAGTCAGCAGGGGGCGCGACTTGAGAATGAGCAGCGGTGACCTCCCCGAGACAACAGTAGACCAGAACGCGCTTCGGCTCTGTGCATCCACCGGAATAAATCTCAATGGATAAGGTTGAGCGAAACAAGCAATTTACGGAAGGCTACAGAAAGTTTAATTCCCTCCAGAAAAAGGGCAAAAGGGGGCGAATCCAACCACTACCGCACACAGTTAAGACACCTAGGTACGCCAGACGGCAAGCGAGCCGGCACCACGGAGGACCCTGAGCGCCCAATGAGAGAGACCAGGCCTCTCCAGGTCCGCTGGGCAGGGGGCAGAGTAACCAGCAAGAGAACTTACGCGGCTGCTCCCGGGTGCCACAAGGTCAGGAGGTCTCCGCCCCGGCCCGCTGGAATCTTCAAGTTACCCAGAGGCTTTCACGGGGTTGAGTCACGTGTATGGCGCAGACCGTCTCAACACCTCGCGACTCTCTCGAGGCTGCGCCCGAGAACACGTCTGCCACGGCGGGAATGGCGGGGAGCACTTCCGGTCCAAGCCGAGGGCGGGGGCGGTGAGGAGACTGCGATTGCCCGGATGAAGCTCTCAGGTCAGCCGGCGGTCACGTCCTCCCCACGACCACTGCCAACAAAGCACGTGATTTAAAAGAGGGGCTCACGAGGCTTCTAGAGGGTTCAGCTAGGTACTGTTTAAAGCTTAAAGCAGAGTGGCGGAAGAATGGACATTAATTTTATTATTATTCTTTAAACAGCACATAAATACTTTTATACACTCTTTTACATGCAAGATACATTTACAACGAAGATAAATAAATGCAGAATCGCGCCCTGGGCCTTAGATAGAGTCTACATATTATTCACATCTCTGTTCTCTGGGGTCATAGAAAATACGAATGTTGTCTCTTCTGCATGACATTTGAAGGCAATGATCCTGACCCCTAATCTATTTTATCTTTATTTTTTTTACATATTTTCTAGGACATAATGTATTTCATTCTTGAGGATTAGAGTCTTAATTAGAAAGAGTGGACTTCATAAAAGAGATGGGGCCTATTCAGGGTTAAGGCTGGAAGGGTGGATCCCAACCGCACCTCACCTGAGGGAGAGACCAGGAATACCCCACGGGGCCCAGCTCTGATCATTCTGAACAGAGCCATCAGTGACACTGCTGGAACTGATGGCCACAGTCTAAAAAGAAGAGCTGGGGGCTGGATAATTGCCCCGTCTTGTTTCTAAGGAAGAGGTTGGAACATAGGTCCCAGGTGACATGGCCTGAGAAAAGTCAGCAGCTCCTCCTGGCTCCTGTGCCTGAGATGTCATAAATACCTGAGCCTTCGGTCTGTGCTATTCCTAGAGGCAGATAAAGGCTCTGGGACTCCAGCTGTGACTTCTTGGGAAGACAATGGGACAGCAAACCCAATCTGCTTTTCTTTTTAAGATTTTATTTATTTATTTAGAGGGAGGTGAACGGAAGGAGAAAAACATCTATGTGTGGTTGCCCCTCACATTTCCCCTACTGGGGACCTGGCCTGCAACCCAGGCATGTGCCCTGACTTGGAAACAAACCAGCAACCTTTTCATTCAGAGGCCCACGCTCAATCCACTGAGCTATACCAGCCAGGGCCCCAATCTGCTTTTTGGAAATGTCAGAGACTGGGGCTAGCCAGCATCTCCAGGTAGCAAGTGAGGCAAAGGGATGGAGAGGGAGAGCAGAGTCTACCTAAGGCTCACATGTACACACACATGGGCACACACATACCCATGGAACATACACATACACACAGGGCAGAGAGCTTTTCCCTTTTTCTTTTTCCCTTTTCTTTCCTATATCCCTATCTGCCCATCATTTTCTAGCTCTCTGATCACCATGAGGGGCGTCTAGTCCTGGTGTTCATCACATCCCTGACAGTCCAGACGGAAGGCACGGTGGAGAGTGGGTCTCGGACCACCCTTCCCCAGCCCCATCAGTAACCAGGGCATAGCCCTAGCACAGTAACATAGCCTGATTCACTCTCAGTCCACTCAGACAGGCGTGCTTCCCAGAATCACTCTCAACCGCCACGCTAGGCCAATGCCAGTGATTACCTCCTCTACATCTGCTTAAAGTTGACTACCCTCATTCATACCCTTTCTTTTTCATGAAATTTGAGTCAGCAAATAACTGTTAAGATAGACTTATTTATTCCCATTCTACAATTAATAATGCGGGGACTCTTATGATGAAGTTATTTGTCTAAGCTTATACTTGGTTTCCAGATGCCAAAACAAGTACTTTGCCATTGACAGTTCTGAGTAGTCATAATCCTTCAAAGGTGATGTTGATAATGATGATGACAGTGATGACGATGATTTTTAGTATTGACATCTCACGACTTACAAGCCGAGCCTGCAGGCAGTGACCAGGACACAGCGACAAAGCACCCTCACTTTATTGGAATTTCTCATCTTCATTGCACATCATGGTCCATGAACAAACTTCAACTGATTCCAGATTTTGGTCTCTTCAACAGGCTTATCAGGTGGGGTTTTATCTTTATCTTATAGATAAGAAAGGCGAGGGTCAGGAGGAGTAAACATGTCCCAGGTTTAAATGGCGTTGAGGAACAGAGCTGTAAGGAAACTCATCTGATGCTTTTTCACTACATCCTGTGTCTCAGGTTCACAATTCATCAACTACTGCTGACCACGACAGTCACGCCACTCCCCTTAATGGCAGCGTAACTGGCCCTCCATATGTGTTATTGTGATAATAACTTCAATGATTCTATGCCATCATGGAATAGACTGCCAATGTGGTTACAAACCAGGAAACAGAGATCAGAGTTAAGTAACTGGCCAAGGTCGGACTGAGAACTAGAAACAGAGAAAGGATTTCCATCCCAACATCATATGCCAAAGCCCAGAAACTAAACAAAAGATGTTAATGGTGAGATTGATGATTAAAATAAAAATGATGTGCCCTTACGATAAAGTGCTTTTCCATTTGCAACATTGTCATAAACACACTAATTAAAATGACCTTCAACACCAAAGGGGGCCAGAGCCCTCCCAGCCCACCTGGAGAGCCCTAATTCTAAGCTGGCCCCTGCTTTCATCTCCCCAAATACACACTCACAAACATATAGACTGAGCACCTTGTTTTGCAGAGTAAATCCTAGTGTATACGTGGCCCCAAAATGAGCTCCACACTAAGATGATGAAATTAAGAGTAAAAGTGTTCCAAAGTTTTTTAAAAGTGAATTACATTTGTAGATGTTCTTTCAAGTGAATCCCAGTTGGGTCTCTTTCAGACAAACCACGGGGAAAATTTGCAGGAATCTAGAACCCAAAGTACATTTCCACCCTGATGCCTCATTATCATAGTCTATAGCCCTCATATCTGGACAGGTGTGCAAACCAGCAGTTACAGCTACTAGTGAATCTCAGTGACTTCTTCAAGGAATAGAGAAAACCAGACCACAGTGCCTGGACTCTGCCATATTGAGAGTCTATCTTTCCTTAAGGAAGATCCTTCTCTAATTTCTCTGCCTTAAAAGGAAATTAGGAACCCAAGCAGCGTCTCGGACTTCTTGCTCCTAGGCTTCTCTGAATGCCCAGAACAGAAGTCCCTCCTGTGCTGGCTCTTCCTGGGCATGTACTTGGTCCCCCTGGTGGGAAACCTACTCATCCTCCTGGCCACAGCACTGGCCAGCA
This sequence comes from Phyllostomus discolor, assembly GCF_004126475.2. Lineage (NCBI taxonomy): Eukaryota > Metazoa > Chordata > Mammalia > Chiroptera > Phyllostomidae > Phyllostomus > Phyllostomus discolor. Next base: position 102,748 of record NW_023397510.1, read on the forward strand.
CCTCCACACCCCCATGTACTTCTTCCTGGCCAACCTGTCCTTCATCAATACCTGCTTCTCCTGCTCCATTGTCCCCAAGGTGTGGTGAACATCCAGACACAGCACCACACCATCTCCTATGCTGGGTGCCTCATGCAGAGATATTTCTTCATGGCGTTGGCCCTGCTGGATGACTCTCTGCTGGCTGTGATGGCATATGACCGCTACACAATCAGCTGTCTACCCCACAATTCCATGTCCCCAGCACTGCCTGGGGGCTGGTCTCTGCATCCTGGCCCTGCTCCCACCTCCTGGCCTCCTCACTCACTCTCCTGTGTTTGTGCCTCCCATTCCATCCCACGCTTCTGTGATTTTCACCCATTCCTCAAACTGGCCTGTTCACACACTCACCTTTCAGGCCACTGCAAGCAGCCCTTTCAGGTGCAGTCCCTCAATCCTGCGTCCTGGTCATTTATGCCCATGTGATCCACACCATCCTCAGGGTCCCCTCTGCTTGGGGGAAACACAACATTTTCTCCACCTGTGGCCCTCTCCTGTCAGTGGTCACTCTCTTCCATGGTACACTCTTTCTGGAATATTTCCATCCCTCATCCTCCTATTCAGTAGACACTGGAATGGTGGCACCTGTGATATACACAGTGGTGACCCCCATTCTAAACCCCTTTCTCTATCGCCTGAGGAATAGGGACATGAAAGGGGCTTTGTGGAAACTCTTTGGTTGGGCAAGATGTTCTACCCCATACAAATCTTTCCCCAGAGTAGAAGTCCAGACTTTTCAACAGACCTTCTTCCCTGGACTTGACCCTTAGAAATCTGAAAGACTCATGCTCACGATGGATGCTTAGCCTTACAAGAAGATGCAAGAAAATGAAGACTCTGACTCTGCAGGACTGGCATTGGACCCACTGGCCAAGGACAGAGCTGCAGCCTAGAGGGAAGGAGTGACCAGAAGTCCCTACAAGGCGACTTGGTACGTGGATCTATGTTTCCAAGCACATTCTACCCAGAGCTGGGAATACCAAAGATGCCAGCAAACACTTGGCTTCTAAGAAGAAACCCAACAAGAGCATAGTGTTGGACTGTGAATTTGTCCCTGACAACAAGAAATGATGGCAAGACTAGGCAGGTCAGAACCTCAGTCTAAGTCACTGGGCTTCAGAGACCAATTCTGACCCTGCCTGGGAAGAAACTCACTCATTGGTCTTGACATGGAGAATATGACACCAAGTACATAGAACTGTGTGTGGCCTGAAAGGGCAAGAATATTCTAGAAAAGGATCCCAGGTCCAGAAAGATTTAGAGATTTGTCTACTGTCACATATCTGGGATTAGATCTTTGTCCCTGATGGGTGATTCTGTTTCTTATTTGTTAGTTGTGACCAGTCTTTATTCTTTACTTTTTAAACTCTGTTTTATTTTTTTCCAACTGAGAACTCATTCATGTCATTATAGTAAATGTCTAAAATATTTAAAAAATAATCCCTTCTTAAAAGAAACCACTGTGAATACTTTACACAAATTCTTATGGCCCTTTTCTCTGTGTGTTTATCTAATATTGTTAACCTGCTGACTTTTTCACATGATCTTATAAGATAATGTTTTCTATACTATTATTATTAAATCTTCATAAACATTTTCATAATTAATATTATAGCAAAAGAAGGTACCATATTTATATATAATCTTCCATTATGGATTATTAGAGTCTTCTAATTATTCTCACTATTCTAAATAATGACACAATGAAAATCATTGTAAATAAACCTACGTACATAGATTTTCCCAGGTTCTTACAGCAAATTTTAAGAAGTGAAGTTGTGGGGTGGAACATTTTTCTAGTTCATGATACATGTTGGCAAAAGAGTTGACAAAACTGGCCCTGGCCAGGGTGGCTCATGTGGTTGGAGCATCATCCCATACACCAAAAGTTTGGGGGTTCAATCCCTAGTCAGGGCGCATGCCTAGGTTTTGGGTTTGATCTCCAGTCAGCGCATGAATGTCTCTCTCTCTCTTTCTCTTTCTCTCTCTCTCATCAATAAACATATGTATTTTAAAGAGTTCACAAAACTGTTAATGATTTGCATTCCAGCAGACATTCTTCAAGAGTCCTCTTTTCTCTGCATCCTACTAGTACTTTCTGTTCTATTTTTTTACTTAATTGCTGCAAATATAATAAGCAAAAAGGTACCTCTTTTTTGTTTAATTATTTTTGCTTACTAACTGTTGTCTATAAATAAATTTTATTTGTTCTTCTGTTCATTATTTCTTCATGCCATTTAACTACTTTAAAGATTTCTCTCACTCCTTTCTATATTAGAATTTTAAACTCTACACTTTCTTACTTATGATGCAAGCTTTGCCCAATCACCTTTGCTTCCCTCAGTTTTCTTTTTGATCTTTCAACATACATAATTTTTCAACTTACATAGATGCAACCGATTTAAAAAATCTCCTTGTGACCCTCCTGCCAGTGTTATCATGGGAAATCCTCCTCTGTGCAGAGTTCCCATGACCTGTTTTCTATTTTCAGTGTGACCTGCTATTTTTAGTGTTTCATTGAGACACAATCCATATGCCATAAAAGTCATCCTTTTAAAAGATATGGTTCAGTGGTTTTTAGTATATAATGTGTTATTTTTACTGAAATGACATAGGACTTTTAAACAATATATTTTAGAATAATATCAAATATTAAAGTAATCATCTCCCTCACATCTCTCATTTTCTACAGGAGTTTCTTCCCTGTTCCATGTCACGTGATTATTAGAAAATGGGAGGCTGAGTACCTCTGACCTGTCATTCACTCTTATACACCATACGCTTTTCTCCCCAGAGCCTCTGGCCTGAGTGCTATTTTTCCCTCTGTGGCACCTCCCTCCACTCCAGGCCCACCCTGTTTGAGTCCCGCAGGGTCTGCAGAAAAACCCCCTCTCACCCCCGTTCACTCTGATCACCTGGACATGATCTGTTTCTCTTGTGAGCTCCTCTGTTGCTTCATCTACGCTTCCCATTCCTGCCCTAAGACCAAGAATAACATAAAGGAGATGTTCACAATCGTTGAGGTTGGTCACTTTATTCTCAACAAGGCTGCCAGGACCATTGGACGGAGAAAGAGTCGTGTTTTCGACAAATGGTACTCGGACCACTGGTTACCTCAATGCAAAAGAATGAAGTTGGATCTTTACCTCACATCACACACAAAAATTAACTCAAAATGGATCACAGACCTCAGTGAAGAACTAAAACTACAAAACTCTTAGGAGACAGCATGATAGTGAATCTGTGACTTACCTCACATGATGGCTTCTTAGGTATGACCCCAAAGGCATAAGCAGTAGTAGAAAAAAAAATGGATAAATGGACTTCATCCAAATAAAAAGTTCCAGCCCTGGCTTGTATGGCTCAGTGGGTAGGGTGTTGTCCTGCAAACTGAAAGGGTGCCAGTTCAACTCCCAGTCAGGTCACATGCTTGGGCTGTGGGCCAGGTCCCTGACCAGGGGTATGCAAAGGGCAACCGACTGATGTTTCTCTCCCTTTCTCCCTCCCTTCCTCTCTCCCTAAAAATAAATAAATAAAATCTTTAAAACAATTTTTTGAAGTCCTGTGCTTCCAATATACCACTAAGAGAATGAATAGACAAGCCACTGAAAGGGAGAAAATATATGTAAAGCATATGTCTGATGAAATATTTAGATTAAGAATACACACCTAACTGAAATGGCAGCCCTGCCTGGAAGATGCCCAGAGCTTTCCTTAGTGTCCCCAGCATTCTGCCTGCTCAGAGGCAGCTTGCTGCGCCTATCCCCAGTGCCACAGGTGCCCCTTCTTCACAGGTTGCCATCATCCCTATCTTGGACTGTGACCACGCTGCTCACTCATGTCCCTTTCAATCCCTCTGCTCACAGCAATCAGAGTGATCTTTTGAAATGAAAATTTCGTCATGTCTCAGTCCTTCCTTAAACCTCTCAGTAGCAACTCACTGCTTTTAGGGAAAAAAACGAAAATGAAAACTTCAGCATGGTCTGTCCGTGTCCCCTGTTTGTCCTTTACCTGCCTTCTGGCTCAGTCACACCTCGGTCCCCATCCTTCTCCGAGTCCCAGCCCCACTGACTTTTCGGTTTTTCAAACGTTCCATCTACATTCCCACCTGCAGGCTTTTGCACAGTTCATCACTCCAGCCTAAAACACCATCTCCTGAGTTTTTATTTAGTTAATTATGACTCTCCCTGTAAAATCCATGGGAAAAAAAGGGGACCATGGCTATTTGGTTCATCTTTAAGATCTTAAATTTAAGCCCAGCACATGGTAGAGTGCAATAAGCATGAGTTAGGTGAATTAATGGACACTCTGCTAACATAAATGGCAAGTTAGCCATAAGATGCACTGTAGAAATGAGGTGATTCCACGTTGCAGCTTCCCACCCCGTAATGGTCTACTCCACACAGGCAGAGCCGCTCAGCCCTAACCACAGGGTCACCCCATTCCCATCTTTTAGGGGATGTTTCTCAATGCTAGGTGGATGTCCCAAGTGGTTTTCAATCCTAGGAGCTTTAAAAACTCAGCCACGCCTACCCCCAATCCCCACCAAGGGCTCTAATTTAATTTCCTGAGTGCAAAGATATCTATGAATCAATATGGAGAAACATTTGGATATATTGGGTTTTTTTCTTTTTTTTAAATTTTATTTTAATCATTGTTCAAGTACAGTTTTCTCCCTTTTACTCCCAATCCAGCCCACCTACCCAACCCTCCCCACTTCCCTCCCATTACCACCCTCCCCCTAGTTTTTGTCATGTGTCCTTTAAGTTTGTTCCCGAGAACCCTTCCCATTGTCCCCTGAAATTCCCTCTTCTCTCCCCAGTGGTCACTGTCAGCCTGTCCTCTATGTCAGTGTCTTTGGTTATATTTTGCTTGTTTCTTTGTTTTGTTGTTCAGATTCCTGTTAAAGGTGAGATCATATGGTATTTGTCTTTCACTGCCTGGCTTGTTTCGCTTAGCATGTTTTCCAACTCCATCCAAGCTGTTGCAAAGGGTAGGAGCTCCTTCCTTGTTTCTGATACATAGAATTCCATTGTGTAAATGTACCACAGTTTTTTGATCCATTCATTTACTGATGGGCATCTAGGTTGCTTCCAGCATCTAGCTATTGTAAATTGTGCTGCTATGAACATTGTGATGCATAGGTTCTTTTGGATTGGTGTTTTAGTATTCTTATGATAGAGTCCCAGCAGTGGAATTGCTGGGTCAAAAGGCAGATCCATTTTTAGTTTTCTGAGGAAGTTCCATACTGCTTTCCATAGTGGTTGTACCAGTCTGCAGTCCCACCAACAGTGCACTAAGGACCCCTTTTCTCCACAACCTCTCCAACACTTGTTTGTTGCTTTGTTTATGATGGTCATTCTGACTGGTGTGAAGTGGTATCTCACTGTGGTTTTAATTTGCATCTCTCTGATAGCTAGCGATATTGAACATTGTTTCATGTGTCTTTGGATTTTCTGTATGTCCTCCTTGGAGAAGTGTCTGTTCAAGTCCTTTGCCCATTTTTTAATTGGATTTCTTGTCTTCTTAGAGTGCAGTCTTGTAAGTTCTTCATATATTTTGAAGATTAAACCCTTGTCTGAGGTATCATTGGCAAATATGTTTTCCCATACAGTTGGTTCTCTTTTAATTTTGATACTGTTTTCTTTAGCTGTGCAGAAGCTTTTAATTTTGATGACGTCCCATTTGTTTATTCTTTCCTTTATGCTCCTTGCTCTAAGAGACAAGTCAGTAAAAAAGTTTCTGCGTGAAATATCTGAGATTTTCCTATCTATGTTCTCCTCTAGGACTTTAATGGTGTCATGTTTTATATTTAAGACTTTCATCCGCCTTGAGTTTATTTTTGTATATGGTATAAGTTGGTGCTCGAGTTTCATTTTTTTTTTTTTTTGCATGTTCCTGTTCAGTTCCCCCAACACCATTTGTTGAAGAGGCTATTTTTACTCCATTTTATGTTGCTTCCTCCTTTGTCAAATATTAACTGACCATAGAGACTTGGGTTTATTTCTGGGCTCTCTGTTCTGTTCCATTGGTCTATGTGCCTGTTTTTATGCCAGTACCAGGCTGTTTTGATTACAGTGGCCTTGTAGTATAGTTTAGTGTCAGGTATTGTGATCCCTCCTACTTTACTCTTTTTTCTCAAAATTGCAGCAGCTATTCGGGGTTGTTTATGATTCCATATAAATTTTTGAAGTGTTTGTTCTATGTCTGTGAAATATGCCATTGGTACTATAATAGGAATTGCATTGAATGTGTAAATTGCTTTGGGTAGTATGGCCATTTTGATGATTTTAATTCTTCCAATCCATGAACACAGTATATGTTTCCATTTGTTTGTGTCTTCCTTGATTTCTTTCCTGAGTGTTATGTAGTTTTCTAAATACAGGTCTTTTACCTCTTTGGTTAGGTTTATTCCTAGATATTTTATTTTTCTTTTTGCTATTTCAAATGGGATTTTTTCATTGATTTCTGCTTCTGCTGTTTCATTGTTGGTGCACAGAAATGCCTTTGATTTCTGGATATTGACTTTGTATCCCACTGTTTTGCCAAATTCGTTTATTAGGTCAAGCAGTTTTTTTGTGGAGTCTATAGGATTTTCTATGTACACTATCATGTCATCTGCAAACAGTGACAGTTGTGTTTCCTCCTTTCCAATTTGGATGCCTTTTTTTCTTTTTCCTGTTTGATCACTGTGGGTAAAACTTCCAGTACTATATTGACTAGAAGTGGTGAAAGTGGACAGCCTTGTCTTGTTCCTGATCTTAGTGGAAAAGATTTCAATTTTTGCCCATTGAGAATGATGTTGGCTGTAGGTCTCTCATATATGGCCTTTATTATGTTGAAGAATGTTCCCTGTATTCCCACTTTGCTGAGTGTTTTTTATCATAAATGGGTGTTGTACCTTATCAAATGCTTTTTCTGCATCAATTGATATGATCACGTGGTTTTTGTCTTTGCTTTTGTTTATATGATGTATTACATTTACTGATTTGCGAATATTGTACCATCCTTGTATCCCTGGAATGAATCCCACTAGGTCATGGTATATGATCTTTTTAATGTATTGTTGGATGTGGTTTGCCAGTATTTTGTTGAGGATTTTAGCATCAATGTTCATCAGTGATATTGGCCTGAAGTTTTCTTTCTTTGTTGTGTCTTTATCTGGTTTTGGAATTAGGATGATGTTGGCCTCATAAAAAGAGTTTGGGGGTCTCCCATCTTTTTGGATTTTTTGGAATAGTCTGTGAAGGATAGGGGTTAGCTCTTCCTTAAATGCTTTGTAGCATTCTCCTGTGAAACTATCTGGCCCACGGCTTTTGTGTGTTGGGAGTTTTTTGATTACTGCTTCAATTTCTTTTGTTGTTATTGGTCTTTTCAGGCTTTCTGCTTCTTTTTTATTGAGTTTTGGAAGATTCTATTTTTCTAGAAATTTGTCCATTTCACCTAGGTTTTCAAATTTCTTGGCATACAGTTCTTTGTAGTACTTTCTTACAATCCTTTGTATTTCTGTGGTATCTGTTGTAATCTCTCCTCTTTCATTTCTGATTGTGATTATTTGGGTCTTCTCTCTTTATTTTCTTGATGAGTCTGTTTAAAGGCTTGTTGATTTTGTTTATCTTTTCAAAGAACTAGCTCTTGGATTCATTGATCCTTAGAATTCTGCTTTTAGTCTCTATGTCATTTAATTCTGCTCTGATCTTGGTTATTTCCTTCCTTCTGCTTGCTCTGGGCTGTCTCTGTTGTTGTTCCTCCAGTTCTTGTAGACATAGGGTTAGGTTGTTTGTTTGGAATGTTTCTAAATTTTTTAGGTGGGCCTGTATCACTATGAACTTCCCTCTCAGGACTGCTTTGGCTGTGTCCCATAAGTTTTGGGGTGTTATGAGTTCGTTTTCATTTGTTTCCAGAAACCTTTTGATTTCTTCCCTAATATCATTCTTGACCCATTCATTGCTTAATAGCATGCTATTTAATCTCCATGATTTTGAGTGTTTTTGGTTTTTCCTTTGGGTTGGTTTCTAGCTTCAGTCCCTTGTGATCCAAGAAAATGCTTGGTATGATTTCAATTTTGTTGAAATTGTTGAGGCTTGTTTTGTGTCCTATCATGTGGTCAATCTTTCAAAATGTTCCGAGTGCATTTGAAAAGAATGTGTATTCAGCTTCTTTTGGATGGAGGGCTCTGTATATATCAGTAAAATCCATTTCATCAAGGCCATTGTTCAATGCCACAATATCTTTGTTGCTATTTTGTTTGGAAGATCTGTCCATTTTTGATAGTGAGGTGTTAAAATCTCCCACTATAATTGTGTTGCTGTCCATATCTTTCTTGAAGTCCTCTAAGATTTTCTTTATGTATTTGGGTACTCCTATGTTGGGTGCATATATCTTTACAGTATTTATGTCTTCTTGGTGGATTCTTCCCTTGAGTATTATGAAGTGACCGTCTGGGTCTCTCTTTATGGACCTTTTTTGGAAGTCTATTTTGTCTAATATGAGTATTGCTACCCCAGCTTTTTTTTCCTGTCCATTTGCTTGGAATATTTGTTTCCAGCCCTTCACCTTCAGCCTGTGCAGCTCTTTTATCCTGAGGTGGGTCTCTTGTAGGCAGCATATATGTGGGTCATTTTTTCTTATCCATTCAGCTATTCTATGTCTTTTGATTGGAGCATTTAAACCATTTACGCTTAAGATTATTATGTATAGGTACTTACTCATTGTCTTTTATGTACGTGTGTTCCTCTCTCTCTCTCTTTTCCTTCCCTTCCTTAAAGCAGTCCCTTTAGAATCTCTTGCAGAGCTGGTTTGGTGGAGGCATATTCTTTTAGACTTCTTTTGTCTGGGAAGCTTCTTATTTGGCCTTCTATCTTGATTGAGAGCCTTGCTGGGTAAAGTAGCCTTGGTTGCAGACCTCTGGTTCTCATTACTTGGAATATTTCTTGCCATTCTCTTCTGGCTTGAAGTGTTTCCATTGAGAAGTCAGCTGCTAACCTTATTGGGGCTCCCTTGTATGTTACTTCCTGTTTTTCCCTTGCTGCCTTTAAGAGTCTCTCTTTGTCTTGAAATTTTGCCATTTTAATTATGATGTGTCTTGAGGTGGGCCTCTTTGGGTTCCTCTTGATTTGGACTTTCTCTGTTTCCTGGATTTGTGTGACTTTTTCTCTTGTCAAATTAGGGAAGTTTTCCTTCATTACTTTTTCAACTAGGTTTTCTATCGCTTGCTCTTCTTCTTCTCCTTCTGGTATCCCTATTATACGGATATTATTACAATTCATATTGTGTTGCATTTCTCCTAATCCCTCTTCATTCTTTCTGAGCCTCTTTTCCTTTTCTTGCTCTCTCTGGGTGTTGTTTTCTACTTTGTCCTCTAGCTCACTGATCCAATCTTCTGCTTCATCAATCCTGCTTTGCATTCCTTCTACTGTGTTCCTCAGTTCAGAAATGGCATTCTTCATTTCCTCTTGCCCTTGTTGAGAGTTTCTAATTCCTTTTTCATGTTTATATAGTTTGCAATGAGATTGTTGTAGCTCCCCTCTAGTTTCTGATAGCTCATTGTGAGTTCATTCAACTTCCTGATAATCATTGTTTTGAACTCGCTATCTGATAGTTGAGTTGCCTCTATTTCATTTAGCATTTTTCCTGAGGTGTCCTCCTTTCCCTTCATTGGGGATTGTTTCTTTGTTTTCTCATTGTTCGTGGGTTTCTTCTTGTTAGCCTCTGTTTCTTAAATTGATCTGTTCTGGTTCCCTGTAATTATGGTGTGAACTTCTGTGGTAGAATACCTGTGAGATTCAGGGGTGCAGCCTCCTTCATGTATCCTGGTGTTCACAACTTCCCCCTACTCTTTTTTGTGATCAGTTGGAGGAGTAAGGCAAAATGATTTAAGACAGCAAGACAGTATACTATGATATTTACATTAGCAGCCAGTAGAGAAGAGATGGGTTATCCTTTGGCTCCTTATAGTGTTAACCGTGATCCTACACCCCACTATCCATGTTTTAGAAAGGATGGAAAGAAGGTAAGACTCTTAATGGGGACGAGAGGATTGTTAGTTGGAATTCGCAAGCTGTGAGGCTGTGGGAGGTCAGATTCTAAGGTAGGGTTGGAATAAAGATTAGTAAATAGGAGTAGTGTGTAAAAGAATAGAGACAACCCCCACAATAGTATAGTTCAGGAAATTGCAAAGTGGGCTGAGATCAGGTAGGGGTGTTGAGTAGTAATTACAATTGTATGAACTAGGTCTTATTAACAGTAATAGTAAAGCATCAGTCTTGTGGCAGAATCGATGAGATCTAGATAACAAGAATAAGGAGTATTGAACCTTGAGAGGTGTATTAATGGAACACAGATGAAGGATAGTAAATTCTCAGCACACTGTGACTGAGATACGAGGGGGAACCTATCAAATGACAGTATAACCAGCCAAGCAAAGAAGATTATACAGAAAGAAAAAGAATACCAAAATACTATTAAAATAAAAAATGTCGAAAAAGTGAGAAAAAGATAATACAAATTCACAGTAACTCGCAAGATCAAAAAAAAAAAAGAAAAAAAACAGAAGATGGAGTGCAGGAGAGATAAATTTGGAGTGGAAGGAATAATACTAGGATGAATGGAAGAGAAACATAAGGCATTGCGAGATATAAAAATAATAAGAATTGAAAAATAAAATGTCACTTAAAACACAAGATAAAAATCAATCAACCAACAGCCACAAAACAAAACAAAACAAAACAAAACAAAAAAACCTCTTGTTGGTTTCTAACTGGCCAGGCCAGTTTTTCTGATCTTGCTGGCTTCAGCTGGCTGAGGGACATTTGAAATGCTTATCACTCTTCCCAGCCAAATCTCAGTAAGTCTCTCAGGTACTATCCCCAGGGCATTTCTGACTTTCCCCTACAGAGCCCTGGGCGTTCCCGAGCACACTCGCTCTCCGGAGCTCACTGCCGAGTTCTCCCGGGCTCCGGGGTCCTGGCAGGGTTCCAGCTCTATGAGCTCAGGAAGTACCCTCGACGTTTTGGGATTTACTGTGCCATCTCTGGGGATCATAAAAGGGTGCGCCCATCCACCAAATTTTTGAGTTTCAGGCTCTAGGAATGCACTAAGTGCCGAGTCCCTTCTGGGTTCACAGTGCAAGAGTCAGGATTCCCGATGGGGTGCGCGCTTCCACAGTTTAGCACTGCAGGCTCCAGAAACCTGAGGACACCTGTGCCCTTTCCTGGATCGGGGCTGCAATGTCTGAGTTTTCCACCGATCCACACTCCCACAGGGCTAGGGGTTGGGGGCACTCTGCCAGGCTGCCCCTGGTAGTGCCGGCTGGAGGCACTCACTTCTCAAGGGCTCTGGGTGGGTGTTCACAGCCCCTGTGTGATTTTTCCCCCACAGTCCAACCGGCCTCTCTGTGCCTTCAAGCAACAAGGTCTCCCCTGGTGTTGCTCAAGCCCCATATTCCGGGGAGGGAGCTGTGACTCCCCTCTCCAGGGAGCCCTGAGGCAGACCCCTGAGCACCGGGCCTGGGGACTGCAATCCCCCTGGTCCCCGCACTGATCCCTGGGTCCCTTTTGTCCTGAAGCAGTCTCCTTACCGTCTGGTTTTTCAATGATCGCAAGAATTTTTGATGTCCTGTTTCCAAAAATGTTTCGGTAACCTAGGCCACTTGCTCTGTTCCTTCACCGATTCACGAGTTTTCCTCCTCTTCACAGAAGCCGAGAATCATGCTGCCTGGAGTAAAGCAGCCATCTTTCCCCCCCTGGATATATTGTTAAATGGAAATAAGCAGCATGCAAAAGGGCACTTATAGTACTGAATGTTTTTGTAAAAATTAAGGGGATACAAAATATATATATGTCTGCCCATTTGAGCAAAAAGAAACACAAGAAGAATAAATCAGAAACTAATGAGGTGATTACCCAGAGAAGGTGGACAGAAGAGATGGGAGGTAAGTATAATAATTAGCACGGTTATGACCATGTTGTCTTTTGCCACTAGAAAATAAATAGAAGAGGTGGTGCATAAAGCAAAATAGAATCAAGAAGACAAATGAACCTAACTATGTCTTAAATAAATACCATAATTAGACTAAAGAGGAAAATAATGTAAGTACCCTAGTAATTCTTGAACCCGGAATTTTGTCTATATACTCTCACAATAAAAAAAAAGGAAACAAAATCTTAAGCTGTACTTAGCGTGTCATTAACAGTGGTATGAGTTCAAGATTCTGAACTACTTCCCATGTGTCCAACATTCGGCAAGCAAGTAACACTGAGGATATCTCTGATGTCTCTTTCTCATCTGTCACTGTCCCTAAAATGCTGATGACCATGCAGACTCACCACTTCATTTCCTACCCACAGTTTATTTCTCAGTTGTATTTTTATTTATTTTTTGGTTGTCTTGATCATTTTCTTCTGGGGCAATTTTGGTTCTGTACTTTTCTTCCTCATTAAGCAGTGATGGCATATGACAGGTATGTGGCCATCTGTCACCCTCTACAATACACCACCATCATGAGGGAGAGGCTGTATGTGCTGCTGGTGGCTGGTCCCTGGATTATCTCCTATGGCAGTGCACTGTTGCACACCCTCCTCCTTGCCCAGGTGTCCTTCTGTGCTGACAGCATCATTCCCCACTTTTTCTGTAGTCTCTCCATTCCACTCGAGCTGTCCTGTGAGCTGGTCATATTCACTGAAGGGGTTATGGTTGTCATTTTTCCACTGAGTGGCATCCTGGTTTGTTATGGCCATACTAGAGCCTCTTATCCTGAGAGTCCCTCTACCAAAGGGATTGCAAAGCCTTGTCCACCTGTGGCTCCCACCTGTCCATGGTGTCTCTCTTCTATGGGGCAATTTTGGTTCTGCACTTTTCTTACTCATCAAGCAACTCCACTGACAAGGACATGATCGTCCCTCTGATGTACACAGTAGTCATCCCTGTGTTAAATCCTTTCATCTACGGTCTGAGAAACAGAGATATGAAATTGGCTCTGAGACTATTGTCAGAAAAAGTATCCTTTTTGCCAAGTTCAAATCACCTAATTGTGTTCTTATTTCACACTCTGACCTTGTTGGACATCCTGAAAAATGGTGTGTTGACCACCCATCTCTCTAACATCCTCTCAACTTCCTTACTGGATCTATTCCCTTTTACTTTACTCTTATTTGTTGTCCTCTTATTCTTCCATAATCCGAAATATGCCATTTCCCACAACACACATTCAACTTGTAGTCTTCAAACTCCTTATTAGTCAGGCATGGCCTGATCATCCTGAATAGCTCACACTGTTGTGTTCTGCTGCTGAGAAGAGATGGAACACTTGCTAAGATCACAGAGCACACCAACCACCTCTCTCAAAAGGAAAATGGCACCTGCACTTTATGCTTCCTTCTAAAAGATAAAACTGGTTTAGCTTCAGGCTACGATTACAAGTGTGAAATGTGGCTATTTCTGACTCCTATGTGGCAGAGAGCAGAATTCCCAAGTGTGTTACAGTGCCTCACTTTGTCTGTAATGCAGTGAACAACTGGCCCTTCAAGCAAAGCCAGTTTTTTAAGTTTTGTGCAATACTGTTTTGATAGGTAAGAAAAAACCCTCTTACCTGTAAGAAAAGGTAACATGACTCGCAATCATAACTGTTTCTGTTGTTGAAGTAAATGAGATATAAATCACTTCCCTATTTCCCCTTTCTTATCTATTGTTTCCCAAAACTACAAATATTCAGCCATGTTTCTAATGTTTAGTTTAATCAAGTCTAGTACATTTACCATTTTAATGTAGTATATAGTTAATAAAATACTTCTGATGGTTTCCTAAAAGCTAAATAAATTTAATTTCATTGTGTTTGTGATAAAAGCATACCAGGGGAGCACTCCATAGGAAACTGTAATTTTTGCCTTTGAATTGGATTTTTGTGGTGAGATCAGGCTATGTCTCTCTGATTAATGGTAGTCTGGGAAAATATTGTATTGTTCCCAAACTGAGAGCTCCCATTTTGGATTCCTTTTATAAGAAGAAATTTTATTTATTTTTAGAGAGAGGGGAAGGGAGGGAGAAAGAGAGGGGGAGAAACATCGGTGTGAGAAACATTGACTGGTTGCCTCTCGTATGTGTCCCAACCAGCGACCAAACCTGCAACCAAGGCATGTGCCCTGACCAGGAATTGAATTGGCAACCCTTAGTTTTTCAGGACAATGCCCAACCCACTGAGCCACACTGGTCAGGGCGAGAGCTCCCACATCTAATAGGGAAAAGCTAAGTGCATGAGTTCCTATTTCATGCATATAAAAATTCATGCAACGTATTTGTTGCATGGCTACTCTGTGCCAGGAGATCTTAGTTCTGTGAATACAGATTTTTATATAGATCCGCAAACTCATCCCCATGTGGGACTTACACCCCAGCCCTCCTGCCTCTACTCATTCAGACTTCTTTGTCTTCATAGCACTTTCTAATCTTCTAACACACCTTAAATTTTACTAATTTCCTTTCTTGTCATTGCTTCTTTACTGGAATGTAAGCACTACACAAGATGGGTTTGGGGTCAGAAATAAAGAAATAAACTGTAAGTTTTCCTTATACGTAAATACTGCTATGAATAAAGGAAATGTAAAATGGGGGAGCAAGATGGCCATCAAAAAGAACATCTTACCCTTTGCGACACCATGAATGGACCCAGAGGGTGTTAGGCTAAGTGATATAAGACAGCCAGACAAGGACCACATAATTTCACTTACATGTGGAATCTAAAAACCAAAATAAATTAACAACAACAACAAAAAGTCAGAAGCATACTCACAGATATAGAAAACAAAATGATGGTTGCCAGATGGGAAGGGTATTAGGAGAATGGGTGGAAAAGCTGAAGGGATTAAAAATGTACTAATTGGCAGTTACAAAATAGTCACAAGGATGTAAAGTACAGCATAGGAAGTACAGTCAATAATATTGTAATGGCTGTGTATGGTGTCCATAGGTACTAGACTTATCAGGGGGATCACTTTGTAAGTTATATAATCATCTAACCACTAAGCTGTATACCTGAAACTGCTATAACATCAAATGTCAACCGTAACTAAAAAAAAGGAGGGAAGTAAGAGTGCTGGGGGTGTTTATAATTTACATGTGTGGTTCTGGTAGACCTCACTGGAAAGGTAACATCCAAAGACCTTAGCGAGGACAAGGGAGTGAGCCATAGGGATCTCTGGGGATGAGCATCCCAAGCACAAAAATCAGCAACTACATGCTCTGAGGTCAGACGGTGCCTGGCTCATTGCAGGAACATTGAGGGGGCCTCTGGAGCCGGACAGGGCCGATTCCAGGAGGGACGGTAGGCGGGAAGTTTAGAGATATCAGCATACCAGATCTGTAGGGCACTTAACAATCACAGTATCAACAGGTGTATTAGTCAAGGGTGTCCAGATAAATAGAACCAACAGAGTGTGTGTGTGTGTGTGTGTAGGAAGAGAGATTTAAGGAATTGGTTCATATAATTGTGGAGATCGGTAGTCCAAATTCCGCAGGGTAGAATGAATGGGAGACTGTAAACATGGGAAGAAGTTGCAATTTGAGACTAAAGGCCTCTGCTGACAACATTGTCTCTTCCTTGGGGGGAGCCAGTCTTTTTCCTGTTGCCCTCAACTGACTGGATGAGGTCCTCCTACATTACGGAGAGCAGTCTGCTTTACCCCGAGTCTGCTAATTGCAATGTTAATCCCATCCAAAATGAGAAAACCTTCATAGAAACATCTAGAATAATATTTGATCCAAATATCTAAGTAACACAGTCAAGCCAAGTTACCACATAAAATTGACCATCAAACTTGAGTTTTTGGTATTCAGTCTGAGTAATTTGGGAACCCACTGGAAGGTATTCGACAAAGGAATAACATGAGCATACTTAATTTTCTCACTGTTTCTTTAACAAACACCAGGCTTTTTTGAGGTATACTTGACATACAATGGATTCCACATATTTAAAGTATACAATTTGATCAGTTTGGGCATAGGTACAGACCCATGAAACCATCACCATGAGCTGCCGGGATCATGAAGTTGCCCCAAGCCTACACCTGCTCCTTCTGCGCTGCTTCCAGCTGTCACCCAGAAAATCACTGGTCTGTTTTGTTCACATCAACTAGTTTGCATCTTCTAGAAGTTCCGCCAACTGGAATTATACAGAATATATTCTTTTACTGTTCTTTCACTCAGCATAAGTATTCGAGATTCACCTATGTTGTAATATGTATCAATATACGTTACATTCTTCTGCTCATTGGTTCATTCTTTTTATTGTCAAGTAGTACTCCACTGCATAGATATACCTCTGCTATTTTGCCCATTCATCTGTTGATGGATATTTAGGATTCTCCCTAGCTCTGAACCTGGTTTTTATTATATCCCAGCAACTTTTGCCATTTACCCATCATTTATTTCACATAAATTTTTTTCTGAATCCCCTACACGTCCATGTGTGTTCTTCAAGAAGAATTTCTATTTGATTCACTGCTATGTCTCCAGAGTATATATCACTGTCTTACTTTTGTGAGAACCTTACTAATTATTTAAGAGAATGAGTGACGGAATGAACAAATGAATTCATTCTACATTACAAGTGCCTATTCAAGCCACAGCCGATCCCCAGGGATACACAGACATTGACAATGCTGCTCAACACTTAGTAGTCTTTCATTACATGCTCACTTATCACCCCTCAAGCTCACGTGGAGACTACTATTATTATTTCCACTTTGAAGAACCCGAGTCTCAGAGAACTTTGATCAATAATTCAGGTATTCACTCTTAGTAAATGCTGGGGGCAGCCCCGAGTCTTTCCTCCAGAGTGCACAGACTCAATCACCTTACCCCAAGACAAGGCACAGACCCTACCCTCCAGGACCCTATAGGGGAGTAGAAAGAGCAGCCCCTTCAAAGGGGCTTTAGGTTCTAGGGGAGGTCTGTGTCATGTTGTGGGAGTCTGCTGAAGGCCACACACTGCCTGGGCCATGTGCTGCTGTGCAGAGAAGCTGAATCATGATGAGATGCCGCAGGCACCTGGGCCCTTCCTGCTTCCCATCTGGAGACCTGGCCAGAAGCCTGAGGCATCACTGACATTAAGGACACTCTCTCCTGTGACTCCAGTTGCAGCCCAGCCACTCTGGACCCTGAACAGGCTCCTTCCCAAGGGCCCAGGAGGAGTTAGGCAATCATCCCAAGTGGACTGCTTCTCTAGTCAGGGACTTGGGGATGTGTCCCTCTAGGGCCTCTGTGGGTAAAAGGAGATCTTCTGCTCGTCATTTTCAAGCTGATGAACAGACATGAAAGTCAGCAGAAAGTCAGTCCTTGGGCCACTGTAGTCTGATCTCTGTCCTTTAATCCTGAGTCTGCTGCACCGAAAGTGAGGACCCACATCACAGCACGAAGCACAAGGTATCAGAATCATAGCCTGGTATACATCAGAAGGGCCCCAGAAATCAACAGTCATGTGTGTGTGTTGTATAACTTTGTGTGTGTGAGTGTGTATGTGTGGCTGACTCACACACTGAATGCCTCCGACCAGGACCCATGTAAACCAGGGGAGGCTGGAAACCTCCTCAGTGATGTGAGCCCTTATTGTACTTTTGTTTTGTTGCTTGTGTGCTGTCTGTAAGACCTTGTGCGTCACTTGTGATTTGAATATGTGCGGCTGCTGGTGACTACAACGTGTGTGGTGGAGGATGCTTGATAGTTCTCTGTGCACTGTGGTATACATGTGAGAGTGTACGTTGTGTGAGTTTTGCACAGGTTTCTGTGACGTTGACTCACACTGTCAATGTATTTACCCACCCCAAGTATAAACTGGAGAGAGAAGTCTGTATGTCTCCTTTGTTAAGTGTGTGGCTGTGAAAGTGTGTGAGTGCTTTTGTGTGTAACAAACTCACATCTTGATTTCCTTCACACAGATGTGTAGGATAGAGACTTAAAACCTAATACAAAAAAAGGCCAAAAAAAGTTGTTTTGATACATTTGGACTCTCCACTTGCTAGAGACCAGAATCCACAAGGCAGCTCTAAAAATTCCCGTTTTAAAAATCTGCTGGGGGCCATTTTTCAGTGATTTGAGTAACACAGGAGGGCCCCTGGAAGTCCAGCAGTTTTGACACTCTTTTGCAATTTTGTTACATAGTTTAGACACTAAATGCTCATTTCTGATGTTGCAGGTGTCTACATAAAGTCTTGGCATTTTTTCCTACTTAATAGCTTTGTGACCTTAGCTTTGGCCTGTGTTGCCCATCAGCCTCCACTGTCAAATGGGAATACTTTTAATCGCTATAGAATCTTGTAGGTAGGTGCTTCGGTTCAGGGCACATTGCCAGCACTTAGGAAACTACAGCCTTGTAGAGGCCGAGACAGTGGACTGTCCATTTCCTGACCTCTCAGGAGACGAGACTTGGTACAAAGCCAGGAAAACCAGGTCCATCCATAGACTCTCTCCCCAACTTCCTGGTAGCGGCTTCTCTGTACGATGGAGCACGTCCCCAGTCTCCTCTTTTGCTCGTGACGCTGAAGGAATCCGGCACCACCTCTGTGCTGTTCCCTTCCCTTCAAATTGGGTTCGTCCACGAGATGCTGGAGATCCCAGTTACTTCCTGGGATACTTAAGACGGTCAGCTACTCACACAACAATGTCCATATAAAGTTCCTCTCGAAAGCATGTGGATATTTTAACATTTAACTTTCACTTAGTGTTTTTCCTCCCATGGGAAGAAATGGGTGGATTCTCTTCCTAGTGAACAGAGGATCAGAAAATCTATCTTTGAGTCCAGGCCCCACTATGCGATGTCTATGTGGAATTCTGTAAGCTATTTCACTACTCCTGATAGTAAATGAAAGAAAAAAAACCACTGTCCTCTCTGCTTCTCAGGCATGGAATTAACTGTCAGTTGGCTGAAACTGAAGGTACATGCAACCATATGCAAACTAAAGGGCTGCAGGAATATGAGTGGGGACTGTTGTTGGAACAGAAGGATTCCCTTAAATCCTGAAATAATATTTCTTAAGGCCCTGGATCTTTTGTATAATTAAAGAGAGGGAGAAACAGTAGGATCAGAGGAGCAAAGATGCCAATAAATTTAAGACACAGGAAAAAATTGTGACCATAGCAGTTACTAAGGTCCTTGCTCCTTCTGATCATGTATATAAACGAAGTTTTAATAACACCTACCACATAGGACTACTGAAAATTTAATAAGGCAATAATGGAAAAATGTATTTGCTTGACATACTGTTCATTAAATGCCAATTATTATAAATGTGAAGATCAGTACTGGGAAAGAGTGACGGTCAGGCAGGTAACTGAATTCTAATAGGCACTTCCCATGCTTCAGTGCCCCCAGTGCTCAAAGCCAGATCTCAGGTATCTTGCCGTCTAGGAATACTCATTTCTGAGCCTACATGAGGCACCAGATTCACAAAGAGATGAATGAACTGAAGTAACGTTCATTTTCTGGCATACAGATGAACATGGACTAAGACATGTTATCACCAGGGAAGGTGAGAGCTCAGGTAAGTCAGCACCAACTGACCTTTGTGCTGACCTCTCATACATCTCATGATGATTCAATTCCTGCAGTTGATCTTGGCTTTATTTGGATAGTTACTCCATCATATATACAATGGTTAAAATTTTGTGTTTATTTTATACAGGGCACTGTTCCTAGACACTGATGTCTTGAATTAGAATCCTCTTATTAACTCCAACAATGTGTGATGTGTGTGATATTGGTAACTTCACATCACAGGCCTACAGCCTGAGGCCGTGAGAGATTCAGCTGCTCCAGTAGTCCACCCAGAAAGCGGTGGGGCCAGACTGGCAGCACAGGGAATCTGCTGCTTTGCTTACCTTTCCTCAGTCCAGCCAGTGTTCCTGAGGGTCGGTGAGCTAAGGGAAGAGCTCCTGTGTGTCCCATTTATTCTTGCAACTCCAATTATTACCATAGTGCCAGAAACCTGGTTTATAAAAAAAAAAAAACAAAAACAAGAATGAGTTTGCTCTGGTTTAATTTGAAGGAAACCGTGCTGGGAATTGAGGGTATGATGCCTGCTTTGGTAGCACTAGCCAATCACATAAATGCAAGGTCTTATTCCATTTTTCAGGAGAAAATAAGTAAACCTACTGTGGTGACCAAAATCACACTTTAAAAATCTCTGCCATTTTTCACTGCCCTTTAATCCCCAGAAGACAGAGGAGGACCATGAGCAGGAACAACCAGAGCAGCGTGTCTGAGTTCCTCCTCCTGGGGCTCCCCATCAGGCCAGAACAGCAGGGCGTGTTCTTCACCCTGTTCCTGGGCATGTACCTGACCACAGTGCTGGGCAACCTGCTCATCATCCTGCTCATCAGGGTGGACTCCCACCTGCACACGCCCATATACTTCTTCCTCAGCCACTTGGCCTTTTCTGACTTTTCTCTGTCATCTGTCACTGTCCCAAAGATGCTAATGGACATGCACACACAGCAACAATCCATCCCCTATGTGGGATGCATTTCTCAGTTGTATTTTTTCATACTTTTCGGTGGTGTTGACAATTTCCTTCTGGCAGTGATGGCATATGACAGGTATGTGGCCATCTGTCACCCTCTACACTACACCACCATCATGAGGAAGGGGCTGCGTACACTGTTGGTGGCTGCCTCCTGGATTATCTCCTGTGGCAGTGCCCTCTTGCACACCCTCCTGTTGGTCCGACTGTCCTTCTGTGCCAACAATGTCATCACCCACTTCTTCTGTGACCTCACTGTGCTCCTGAAACTCAGCTGCTCAGACATCTCCCTCAATGAGCTGGTCATCTTCACTGAGGGAGGAATGCTCTCTTTCCTGCCTTTGGCTATTGTTTTGGGCTCATATATCCGTATAGGGACCATCATCCTGAAGGCTCCCTCCACTAAGTGACTCTTCAAAGTCTTCTCTACCTGTGGCTCCCATCTCCTTGTGGTGTCTTTATACTATGGGACATTTGCAGGTGTTTACTTTTTGTCCTCTTCGTGGGATTCCAAAGATGTAATTGCTTGGGTCATGTATATGGTTGTTACCCCTATGCTGAACCCCTTCATCTACAGCCTGAGGAACAGAGATATAAAGCAGGCCTTAGAAATGTTTGTCACCAGAGTTAATGTATTTAAGTGGAAATCACTAAATCCTCTTACTGCAGTCAGGAGCAGAGTGAGGCACATGTCTTAACACTATTGTAAGGTCGACATATCCCCACAACTTTAACAGAATATCCCTTGTGCGATCATGTATTAGTGTTGCTAATAAGTCAACGAGGTCAGGTTTGATACTGGGATTATTTATAATTCTTTATTTCTAATTAACACTTTTCACTTCATCATCTCTTATAAGGTATGTGTCTGGCATGAGAGCAACAGTTTGAAGGCAGCTTTCTCCCAGAGGGGAGTACAGGCAGATCCCATGATTTTTTGTCCATGTACTGTCATAATAAAAAGAAAAAGGTGGGAACGAAGTCTTAAGCTGTAGTTCATGTGTCACTAACAGTGGTATGATTTGAAGATTCTGACACTACTTGCCACATATCCAAAGATTCAGCAAATATGTAAACACTGAGGAAAAGGGAAGTGATGGCTTACTCTCACAGGAAAACTGTTATGTGCGTGGAAATGCAGAGGCTGGAGAGAACTCTCTGGTGTCAACCTAGAACTGGAGATATCGATTCAAACTCATGGGTCTTAAAAATTATACATTGATGGAAATTTGTATATGTCAGTATCTATACTGTTCCCACCCCCATTCTTCCTGATCCACTCTGTGGGTAAACATTCCTTTAGTTTCCTAGTTCCTACTTTTTACTTCTGTTTCTTTTACATATATTTCCTACATGGCTCTCTAAGATCATTTAGAATGCTTGTAAGCAATCAACACATCTAAAGCTTCAAAATGAATCAAAGGGTTGGATTATAATTGAAAGAATGGGAATTCATGAGTCCATAATAAATAAGTATGTAAGTAAATAAATAAATCAAGGAAATGAGTGGGGAGTAAGGGGAGGTTTCTTCTTATAAGAAAATACAACTAAAAAAATACAAGAAATGATAGAATTGGAAGAATCACCAATGGTGACTACTTTTGCAAAATTTCGTCATGTAACAATCACCAATGGATGTTAAATAGTCAGTACAAGGTTAACATGGAAAACACTATGATTGTCTAGTTTCAAACTATCTACCCAAATGATATCTATTAACTACAAGGTTAACATAGTAACTTTAAAAAATGGTAAATTTGCAACAGAGAACCTGGCAGACACTATCTTAGCCATTTGATCAAGGATAAAAACACTAGCAATTGAAAAAATTAATATGCCATGGTTTCTAATAATATGCACTGTGGTGTATCTGCCCAAACTCTAATAAGTCTGAAACATACATACATTAATACATACATGCACACAGAGGGTAAACATAGTAAAACATTAAACATTGGGGAATCTGGATTAAGGCCTTTCCACAAATTCTTCATGCCATTTTTACAACATTTCTGTATCTTTAAAATCATTTCCAAATGAAATGGTGAAAAATCCTTTGACCGAGCTGGCACATGCCCAAGAAGAAAGGACTCCAGACATCACTGGAATCAGGGTCACTGTCCCCTAGGACTCCAGTCCCTCTGGCTCTTGGACACCCAGCTCCCTAAAGGGCAGGCAGAAATTAGCCAGAAGCTTGGGGACTGGGTGTCAGTCTCTCATTAGTCAGGGTTATTTTTGAATCATTTCTCTGGAGCTGTTGAAACAAAATGAAAGTCTGTAGAAGCACCAAGGCCCCAGGCATTTCTTCTGTTTGTGAAGAAAACACTGCAATTGTGTTGCCCTGAGGAGCTGGGCACACAGTTTGGAGTGGGTGACTGAACTCACCAAAGACGAGCACAGGTCAGAGGGGCTGGATGTCTGCACTGGGGACGTATCTGCCTGTGTGCCAGTAGGTTCATATGTGACAGTCTGCGTCCATGGCTCTGTGTCTCTGTAAGTCTGCAGGTACTGTGTATGCTCTTGTACATGCTGTTTGATGGCTGCATGTGTGTGCACATGTGTTTGTTTTCTATCTGACTCAGTCTGACTCTTTTCCTGAGTTAGACGTAACCTGGCCCTATTTTAGCCCATATACACCACGTTACCACACCCCTGTGTGTGATTAGGGACTCCTGATTCATGACTGTGATTTTAAGTACTTGCATCACAGCTGAGCATCTGAGGTGACATTGTTGGCTCTGCTGCTGGACAAGAAGATGCCTGACCTCAGAGGAGCCAATGGCAGGTCAGAGAGGGCTCACACCTCTGCTCAGCAGCATGTGCTGGTGCATGTGTGAGCTGTGTCTGTGGGTGACACATGAGTGTGTGAGAGCAGGAAGGTGTATTTTTTGTTTACTCTGTGTATGTATGTTACTATGTGTGTGACCACGTGCATGGGATGTTGGTGCTGGTTTAACGAGTGCACCTGTGACTGAACAGGCTTCACTGCCCCATGCTGACAGCCTTCCTCCAGGAAGGGGATCAGTGAGAAGGGGCAGAAGCATGCCTGCTTTTTATAAGAGGGTGTGTGCTGCTTGTTGTAGAGAGTGTGTGGCTGGGTGTGCATATGTGGTCTTTGTGTGTGTTTCTGGTAAGATTTTTGAATTTTTGTAGTTGGTGTGGTTTTGGTGATGTGTCTATAATGTCTGAGTTTTGTATATGTGGTGAAAGAGTGTTCACCAGGTGTGTCATGAGTCAGGTGTATTGATGTGCATTGCCACTGTGTTTGCAGGTGAATGGCCCATCACTGTGTGTTGTGTGTGTCTCGTTTTGTGTTACTGATGACCTGTATGTATGTATTTGTTTGACCAAAATATTCATTTGTTTTTCTCCATAAGATGGCTCTTATTGTACTTAGTTGTCTTTCATTCATTTGAAAGGATTTTGTTAGACTGTATTCTGACAGCTGTCATCTCAGTGTGCATTTTAAAAATGCTCCTCAAAATTGGTGCATTTTTGTGCAGCCATTTTAATACTGAAGATGGGAGAACATACCCAACATTTTCAGCATATTATGTTTAATTACTTCAAGGAAGGTAACAATGCAACTGAATGAAACACACACAAAAA
Organism: Phyllostomus discolor; assembly: GCF_004126475.2. NCBI lineage: Eukaryota > Metazoa > Chordata > Mammalia > Chiroptera > Phyllostomidae > Phyllostomus > Phyllostomus discolor. The sequence continues at coordinate 126,903 of NW_023397510.1, forward strand.
AGATTTGTGCAGTGTATGGAGAAGGTGCTCTGACTGAAAGTGTCAGAAGTGGTTTGTAAAGTTTCTTGGTACTACTGACATTTTGGGCAAATACTTCTTTGCTGTGGGGCTGTCTTATGCATTGGAAGATGTTTAGCAGCACCCCTGGCCTCCATACACCAGAAGCTAATAGCAAGAGAGAGCAAGATACTCAAACTACTCACATCAAGAAATTTATTGGTGAAAATAAAAAATGTCTTATTTTACATAAAAAACCTAAGAGAGTTTTTGGCCAACCCAGTATATGAATGTTTATGAGCTGAGCCACATATTGGGTTTTCTTCCTTTAGCATGGGAAACTTGTCACAGGTGACAGAAATTGACAAATCAGCACTGTGTGTGTGTGTGATCTGCATCCAGGACCTTCAGTGTTTCCTTAAGTGTCCTCATTCTGGAGCACCATTAGCTCACGTAACCAAACTGTAAGCAACTCTGTTTCTTAGACCAAATCGGCTATCAGTTTCATGTAGCTGAGTATGCTCAGAATTTCCCAACCCTTTAGTTTTATTAAACTTTGAGGGCCTCCCACAAAAAAAAAAAAAAAGAAAGAAAAGAAAAGATAAAAGAAGGAGAAAAGAGGGAGAGGAGAGGGAGAGGAAGGGGAGAGGAGAGAAAAGACAAGAAACGAAAAGAAGAGAAAAGAAAAGAAGAGAAGAAAAGAGAAGAGAAGAAAAAAGAAAGGAAAAGGAAAGGAAAGGAAAAGGAAAAGGAAAAGGAAAAGGAAAGGAAAGGAAAGGAAAGGAAAGAAGAGAAAACGGCTCCAGGCATCCTGCTGTGTGAATGTATTGGACAGAATCACCATCAACTGGTGATGAGACCTTAGAAAGTTACTTCAATCCTAGGCCTCATTTTCCACATTCATAACGTAGGAAAAATTATATTGGCCTTTTGAACCTTACAGATGTCCTCACAAAATAGTAAATAAACAGAAGTTCACGTGCATAATTTTTTGGCAGTTGAAAAGTATATAAAAATGAAGGAATGAAATTATCTAGTAAGAGGACTAAGAAAAGTTTGGACAACTTTCAGTCCTCACAGATGATAGCATGCTTGGCTCCCCTAACCAATAAATGGGAAGTTTCCATGTGAAATGGTTCTGAGGATGGGTTCTGATCACATGGATGCATTACACTGAACCCTATGAAGTACCTAATGCATGCTAATTTTTAATTCATAGGAAACAGAAGCCCCTGGCTGGTGTGGCTCAGGGGCTTCTGTGGCAGCCTGTGCACCAAAAGGTTGCTGATTTGGTTCCTGCTCAGGGTGGGCCAGGACCCTAGTAGGGGGCAAATGAGAAGCAACCAATTGAGGTATTTCTTTCATATTGATGTTTCTCTCTCTTTCTCCCTCCTTTCCCTTCTCTCTAAAACTAAATAAATAAAATCTACACACAACTGAACATGTGATTATCAACTATAAAAAAGAAGATACAAGTATGCATCATGGTTATACATATAACTTGTAATATAGACGGATACACACACATGTGTGTGTTCATTTTGTCCCCACCCTGCCGCTGTGTGCCTACAGAATTGGTACCATTTAGGTCTCTATTTCTAAAAAGCTAAAATAGGTGAAAAAACACAAATTCTTAGTGCAGCTGTGAAGAGGTCTGAAATTCTGGGAATATAAGTCGAATGTGTGGATTGAACTAGGAAACACAGGTAAAATCCTTAGTCTACTACCCAGATATTCACCAAAATGTTCAGCACTGTCACAAAAGACAGCTTGTGGACTTTTCTGGTTTTGGAGCTATTGTGGCATCAGGTGGCTTTAAAAGGCCACCAATTCCTAGAGTGTCCCTGAGGTTACAGCTGTAGGTCAATGGGACTTGGCAGGTTCACAGGAAGAGAGTCACATCATTCCAACATCTTCTCAGCACTGGAGTCTCATGTTTATTCAGGTGACACAATTGATCCAGGTTTTCAGGGCTCACATTCCAATTCTGCTGCAGTGAATTGTGTATTCCCTGGACTAGTGTACAAAGTCTCCCTCCATGCTCATTGAGATCTAACCTCCCAGAAATAGGGATTTTGCTTTTCCTGTTCACTGTGGCATCTCAGTCCTTAGTAGAGGGTCTGACACAGGTTTCTAATAATATGCATTGTGGTATATCTGCTCAAACTCTAATAAGTCTGAAACATACACACGTTCATATATACATGCACACAGAGTGTAAACACAGTAAAACCTGAAACATTGGGGAATCTAGATTAAGGCCTTTCCAAGAATTCTTAATGCCATCTTTACAACGTTTCTGTATCTCTAAAATCATTTCCAAATAAAAAACTGAAAAATCCTCGTCCCAGCTGGCACATGCCCAAAAAGAAAGGACTCCATGTTCAATCAGTAATGGCCGAATGAAACAGTGAACACATCCCGCTTCTGTTCAATGAGGTCTTGTTGGCTGCTTATGGGTTTCAATGATTTCCAGGAACCACAATGGGTTACTGTGGAGATGGATACTTTTACAGGTCTAACAAATGAATAAACGTGTAGAAAAAAATTCATGATTTTCCCCAAAATTACAGTATGAGATGTGATGGTCCTAGTTATTTTTCTAGGTTCCTGAGATTCCCCAACCTCCTTCATCTCGGCAGACAGAAGAGCAGCATGAGGCCTGAGAACCAGAGCAGCGTGTCCGAGTTCCTCCTCCTGGGGCTCCACATCCAGCCAGAGCACGAGGGTGTGTTCTTCACCCTGTTCCTGGGCATGTACCTGACCACGGTGCTGGGCAACCTGCTCATCATCCTGCTCATCAGGCTGGACTCCCGCCTGCACACGCCCATGTACTTCTTCCTCAGCCACTTGGCCTTCTCTGACATTTCTCTGTCATCTGTCACTGTCCCTAAGATGCTCATGAACATGGAGACTCAGCAACAATCCATCCCTTATGTAGGATGCATTTCTCAGTTGTACTTTTTCATACTTTTCGGTAGTCTTGACAATTTCCTTCTGGCAGTGATGGCATATGACAGGTACGTAGCCATCTGTCACCCTCTACACTACACCACCATCATGAGGGAGAGGCTGTGTGTGTTGCTGGTGGCTGCCTCCTGGATTATTGCCTGTGACCATGCACTGTTGCACACCCTCCTGTTGGCCCGACTGTCCTTCTGTGCCAACAATATCATCACCCACTTCTTCTGTGACCTCACTGTGCTCCTGAAGCTCAGCTGCTCACACATCTCCCTCAATGAGATGGTCATCTTCATTGAGGGAGGAATGCTTTATTTTCCACCTTTGGCTATTGTTTTGGGCTCATATATCCAGTATAGGGACCATCATCCTGAGGGCTCCCTCCACTAAGAGACTCTTCAAAGTCTTCTCTACCTGTGGCTCCCATCTCCTTGTGGTGTCTTTATACTATGGGACACTTGCTGTTGTTTACTTTTTGTCCTCATCATGGGATTCCAAAAACATAATTGCTTCAGTCATGTATACAGTAGTTACCCCCATGCTGAACCCCTTCATCTACAGCCTGAGGAACAGAGATATAAAGCAGGCCTTAGAAATGTTTGTCAACAGGGTTAATTTATTTAAGTGGAAATCACTAAATCCTCTTACTGCAGTCAGGAGCACAGTGAGGCACATGTACTAACACTATTGTAAGGTGGACATATGCCCACAACTTTAACAGAATATGCATTCTGTTGTCAAATGTTAGTGTTATTAACAAGACAATGAGGTCAGGTTTGATACTGGGATTATTTATAATTCTTTATTCCTAATGAACACTTTTCACTTCATCATCTCTTATAAAGTGTGTGTCTTGCATGAGAGCAAGAGTTTGGAGGCAGCTTTCTCCCAGAGGGAAGTACAGGTGGATCCCATGGTATCCATGTACTGTGACAATAAAAAGAAAAAGTTGGAAACAAAGTCTTAAGCTGTAGTTCATGTGTCACTAACAGTGGTATGAGTTCAAGATTCTGCCACCACTTGCCACATATCCAAAGATTCAGCAAATACGTAAACACTGAGGAAAAGGGAAGTGATGCCTTACTCTCACAGGAAAACTGTTATGTGCGTGGAAATGCAGAGGCTGGAGAGAACTCTCTGGTGTCAACCTAGAACTGGAGATATCGATTCAAATTCATGGGTCTTAAAAATTATACATTGATGGAAATTTGTATATGTCAACATCTATATTGTCAACATCTATCCTGTTCCCACCCCTCATTCTTCCTGATCCACCTTCTATGGGTAAACATTCCTTTAGTTTCCTAGTTCCTAGTTTTTACTTCTGTTTCTTTTACATATATTTCCTACATGGCTCTCTGTGGTCATTTAGAATGCTTGTGAGCAATGAACACACCTAAAGCTTCAAAATGAATCAAAGGGTTGGATTTTAACTCAAAGAATAGGAATCCGTGAGTCCATAATAAATAAGTATGTAAATAAATAAATAAATCAAGGAAATGAATGGGGAATAAGGGGAGGTTTCTTCTTATAGGAAAATACAACTAATAAAAATACAAGAAATGATAGAATTGGAGAATCACAATCTGGTGACCACATTTGCAAAATTTTATCATGTAACAATCACCAATGGATGTTAAATATAGTCAGTATAAGGTTAAGATGGAAAAAGCTATGATTGTCTAGTTTCAAACTATCTACCCAAATGATATCTATTAACTACAAGGTGAACATAGTAACTTTAAAAAATGGTAAATGTGCAACAGAGAACCTGGCAGACACTATCTTAGCCATTTGATCAAGGATAAAAACACTAGCAATTGGAAAAATTAATATGCCGTGGTTTCTAATAATATGCACTTTGGTATCTCTGCTGAAACTCTAATAAGTCTGAAACATACATATGTTAATATATACATGCACACAGAGGGTAAACATAGTAAAACATTAAACATTGAGGAATCTGGATTAAGGCCTTTGCATGAATTCTTCATGCCATTTTTACAACATTTCTGTATCTTTAAAATCATTTCCAAATGAAATGGAGAAAAATCCTTTGAGCCAGCTGGCACATGCCCAAGAAGAAAGGAGTCCAGGCATCACTGGAATCAGGGTCACCGTCCCCTGGGATTCCAGCCCCTCTGGCTCTTGGACACCCAGCTCCCTAAAGGGCAGGCAGAAATTAGCCAGAAGCTTGGGGACTGGGTGTCAGTCTCTCATTAGCAAGGGTTATTTTTGAATCATTTCTCTGGAGCTGTTGAAACAAAATGAAAGTCTGTAGAAGCACCAAGGCCCCAGGCATTTCTTCTGTTTGTGAAGAAAACGCTGCAATTGTGTTGCCCTGAGGAGCTGGGCACACAGTTTGGAGTGGGTGTCTGAACTCACCAAAGACGAGCACAGGTCAGAGGGGCTGGATGTCTGAACCTGGGGATGTATCTGCCTGTGTGCCAGTAGGTTCATATGTGACAGTCTGTGTCCATGGCTCTATGTCTCTGTGAGGCTTCAGTTACTGTGTATGCTCTTCTACATGCTGTTTGATGGTTGCATGTGTGTGCACATGTGTGCAAATGTATTTGCTTTCTATCTGACTCAGTCTGACTCATTTCCTGAGTTAGACCTAACCTGGCCCTATTTTAGCCCATGTACACCAAGTTACCACAACCCTTGTGTGTGAGTAGGGACTCCTGATTCATGCCTGTGATTTTAAGTACTTGTATCACAGCTGAGCATCAGAGGTGACATTGTTGGCTCTGCTGCTGGACAAGAAGATGCTTGCCTTCACAGGAGCCAAGTCAGGTCAGAGAGGGCTCACACCTCTGCTCAGCAGCATGTGCTGGTGCATGTGTGAGCTGTGTCTGTGGGTGACACATGAGTGTGTGAGAGCAGGAAGGTGTATTTTTTGTTTACTCTGTGTGTATGTATGTTACCATGTGTGTGACCACGTGCATGGGATGCTGGTGCTGGTTTAAGAAGTGCACAGGTGACTGAATAGGCTTCACTGCCCCATGCTGACAGCCTTCCTCCAGGAAGGGGATCAGTGAGAAGGGGCAGAAGCATGCCCACTTTTAATAAGAGGGTGTGTGCTGCTTGTTGTAGAGAGTGTGTGGCTGGGTGTGCATATGTGTTCTTTGTGTGTGTTTCTGATGAAATTTTTAGATTTTTGTGGTTGGTGTAGTTTTGGTGATGTGTCTATAATGTCTAAGTTTTGTATATGTGGTGAATTGAGTATTCATCAGGTGTGTCATGAGTCAGGTGTGTTGATGTGCATTGCCATTGTGTTTGCAGGTGAATGGCCCATCACTGTGTGTTGTGTATGTTATTTTGTGTTATTTATGCCTTATATGTATGTATTTGGGCAAAAAGTTCATTTGTTTTTTCCATAAGATGGCTCTTATTGTATTTAGTTGTCTTTCATTTTTTGTTAGACTGTATTGTGACAGCTGTCATATCAGTGTGCATTTTAAAAATGTTCCTCAAAATTGTTGCGTTTTTGTGCATCCATTTTAATACTGAAGATGGGAGAACATACCCAACATTTTCAGCATATTATGTTTAATTACTTCAAGGAAGGTAACAATGCAACTGAATGAAACATTTAAAAAGATGTGTGCAGTGTATGGAGAAGTTGCTGTGACTGACTGAAACTGTCAGAAGTGGTTGCAAAGTTTCTTGGTACTACTGACATTTAGTCAAATACTTCCTTGCTATGGGGCTGTCTTATGCATTGGAAGATATTTAGCAGCACCCCTGGCCTCTATACACCAGAATCTAATAGCAAGAAATAGCAAGATACTCAAACTACTCACATCAAGAAATTTATTGGTGAAAATAAAAAATGTCTTATTTTACAGAAAAAACCTAAGAGACTTTTTGGCCAACCCAATATATGAATGTTTATGAGCTGAGCCATATATTGGCTCTCCTTCCTTTAGCATGGGAAACTGGTCACCGGTGACAGAAATTCACAAATCAGCACTGTGTGTCTGTGTGATCTGCATCCAGGACCTTCAGTGTTTCCTTAAGTGTCCTCATTCTGGAGCACCATTAGCTCACGTAACCAAAGTGTAAGCAACTCTGCTTCTTAGACCAAATCGGCTATCAGTTTCATGTAGCTGAGTATGCTCATCATTTTGCAAGCCATTTAGTTTTATTAAACTTTGAGATCTCCCATCCAAGAAAGAAAGAAAGAAAGAAAGAAAGAAAGAAAGAAAGAAAAGAAAGAAAAGAAAGAAAGAAAGAAAGAAGAAAGAAAGAAAGAAAGAAAGAAAGAAAGAAAGAAAGAAAGACAAGAAAGGACAAGAAAAGGACAAAGAAAACTCCTCCAGGCATTGTGCTGCGAATGTATTGGGCAGAATCACCATCAACTGGTGGTGAGACCTTGGAAAGCTACTTCAATCCTAGGCCTCATCTTCCACATTCATAACGTGGGAAGAATTATACTGGCCTTTTGAATCTTACAGAGGCCCTCAGAAAATAGTTAGTGCATCAACAGAAGTTCATGTACAGAATTTTTTGGCAGTTGAAAAGTATATGAAAATGAAGGAATGAAATTTTCTAGTAAGAGGACTAAGAAAATAAAATTTTCTAGTAAGAGGACTAAGAAAAGTTTGGACAACTTTTGGTCCTCACAGCTCATAGCTTGCTTGGCTCCCCTAACCAATAAATGGGAAGTTTCCATGTGAAATGGTTCTGATCACATGGATGCATTAGACTGAACCTCATGAGGTAGCTAATGCATGCTAATTTTTAATTCATAGAAAACAGAAGACCCTGGCTGGTGTGGCTCAGGGGATTGAATGGCAGCCTATGCACCGAAAGGTTGCTGATTTGGTTCCTGCTCAGGGTGGGCCGGGCCTAGTATGGGGCAAATGAGAGGCAACCAATTGAGGTATTTCTTTCATATTGATGTTTCTCTCTCTCTTTCTCCCTCCTTTCCCTTCTCTCTAAACATAAATAAATAAAATCTATTCAAAACTAAAAATGTGATTATGAACTATAAAAAAGAAGATACAGAATGCATCATGCTTATACATATAACTTGTAATACAGACACATACACACACACGTGTGTGCTCCATTTTGTCCCCACCCTGCCATTGTGTGCCTACAGAATTGGCATCACTTATATTTCTATTTCTTAAAAGCTAAGTACGTGAAAGACCACAAATTCTTAGTGGGTCTGTGAAGAGGTCTGAAATTCTGGGAATTTGGTCAGGTGTGTGGATTTAACTAGGAAACACAAGCAAAATCCTTAGTCTGGTATCCAGATATTCACCAAAATGTTCAGCACTGTTACAAAAGAGAGCTTGTGGACTTTTCTCGTTCCAGAGCTATTGTGGCATCAAGTGGCTTTAAAAGGCCACCAATTCCTAGAGTGGTCCTGAGGTTACACCTGTAGGTCAATGGGACTTGGCAGGTTCGCAGAGTGTCACATTGTTCCAACATCTTCTCAGCACTGAAGTCTCATGTTTACTTAAGGCAGACACCACTGATCCCAGTTTTCAGGGCTCATCTTCCAATTCTACTGCAGTGAATTGTGTATTCATTGGATTGGGGTACAAATTATCCCTCCATGTTCATCCAGATCTAACCTCCCAGAAATGGGGACCTTGCTTTTCCTGTTCACTATGGCATCTCAGTCCTTAGGAGAGGTCCCAACACAGACTCCATGTTCAATAAGTAATGGCTGAATGAAACAGTGAACACCTCCTGCTTCTGTGCAATGAAGCCTTGTTGGATCCTTATGGGTTTCAATGATTTCCAGGAACCATCCTGGGTTACTGTGGAGATGCATAATTTTACAGGACTAAAAAATGAATAAACGTGTAGAAAAAATTAGTGATTTTCCCCAAAATTACAGTATGAGATGTGATGGTCCTGGTTGTCTTTCTAGGTTCCTGAGATTCCCAAACCTCCTTCATCTTCGGCAGACAGAAGAGCAGCATGAGACCCAAGAACCAGAGCAGCGTGTCTGAGTTCCTCCTCCTGGGGCTCCCCATCAGGCCAGGGGAGCAGGGCCTGTTCTTCACCCTGTTCCTGGGCATGTACCTGACCACAGTGCTGGGCAACCTGCTCATCATCCTGCTCATCAGGCTGGACTCCCGCCTGCACACACCCATGTACTTCTTCCTCAGCCACTTGGCCTTCTCTGATATTTCTCTGTCATCTGTCACTGTCCCTAAAATGCTCATGAACATGCAGACTCAGCAACAATCCATCTCGTATGTGGAATGCGTTTCTCAGTTGTATTTCTTCATATTTTTTGCTACTCTGGACAATTTCCTTCTGGCAGTCATGGCATATGACAGGTACATGGCCATCTGTCATCCTCTACACTACACCACCATCATGAGGGAGGGGCCTTGTGTGCTGTTGGTGGGTGCCTCTTGGATTATTGCCTGTGACCATGCACTGTTGCACACCCTCCTGTTAGTCCGATTGTCCTTCTGTGCCAACAATATGGTCACCCACTTCTTCTGTGACCTCACTGTGCTCCTGAAACTCAGTTGCTCAGACATCTCCCTCAATGAGCTGGTCATCTTCACTGAGGGAGGAATGCTTTATTTTCTACTTTTGGCTATAATTTTGGGCTCATATATCTGTATAGGGACCATCATCCTGAAGGCTCCCTCCACTAAGAGACTCTTGAAAGCCTTCTCTACCTGTGGCTCCCATCTCTTTGTGGTGTCTTCATACTATGGGACATCTGCAGGTGTTTACTTTTTGTCCTCTTCATGGGATTCCAAAGATGTAATTGCTTCGGTCATGTATACGGTAGTTACCCCCATGCTGAACCCCTTCATCTACAGCCTGAGGAACAGAGATATAAAGCAGGCCTTAGAAATGTTTGTCAACAGGGTTAATTTATTTAAGTGGAAATCACTAAATCCTCTTATTGCAGTCAGGAGCACAGTGAGGCACATGTCCTAACACTATTGTAAGGTGGACATATCCCTACAACTTTAACAGAATATGCATTCTGTTGTCAAGTGTTAGTGTTGTTAACAAGTCAACGAGGTCAGGTTTGATACTGGGATTATTTATAATTCTTTATTCCTAATGAACACTTTTCACTTCATCATCTCTTATAAAGTATGTGTCTGGCATGAGAGCCAGAGTTTGGGGGCAGCATCCTCTCAGAGGGAAGTGCAGGCGGATCCCATGGTTTTTTGTTCATGTATTGTCACAATAAAAAGAAAAAGCTGGAAACAAAGTTTTAAGTCATAGTTTGTGTGTCACTAAAAATGGTATGAGTTCAAGATTCTGCCACTACTTGCCACATATCCAAAGATTCAGCAAATACATAAACACTGAGGAAAAGGGAAGTGATGCCTTACTCTTACGGGAAAACTGTTATGTGCGTGGAAATGCAGAGGCTGGAGAGAACTCTCTGGTGTCAACCTAGAACTGGAGATATCGATTCGAACTCATGGGTCTTAAAAATTATACATAGATGGAAATTTGTATATGTCAACATCTATATTGTCAACATCTATCCTGTTCCCACCCCTCATTCTTCCTGATCTACCTTCTATGGGTAAACATTTCATTATTTCCTAGTTCCTAGTTTTTACTTATGTTTCGTTTACATATACTTTCCACGTGTCTCTCTGAGGTCATTTAGAATGCTTGTGAGCAATGAACACACCTAAAGCTTCAAAATGAATCAAAGGGTTGGATTATAACTCAAAGAATAGGAATCCATGAGTCCATAATAAATAAGTATGTAAGTAAATAAATAAATCAAGGAAATGTGTGGGGAGTAAGGGGAGGTTTCTTCTTATAGGAAAATAAAACTAATAAAAATACAAGAAATGATAGAATTGGAAGAATCACCATCTGGTGACCACATTTGCAAAATTTTATCATGTAACAATCACCAATGGATGTTAAATACAGTACAAGGTTACGATGGAAAGAGCTATGATTGTCTAGGTTCAAACTATCTACCTAAATAACATCAATTAACTACAAGAATAACATAGTAACTTTAAAAAATGATAAATTTGCAACAGAGAACCTGGCAGATGCTATCTTAGCCATTTGATCAAGGATAAAAACACTAGCAATTCGAAAAATTAATATGACATGGTTTCTAATAATATGCACTGTGGTGTATCTGCCCAAACTCTAATAAGTCTGAAACATACATACGTTAATACATACATGCATACAGAGGGTAAACATAGTAAAACATTAAACATTGGGGAATCTGGATTAAGGCTTTTCCACAAATTCTTCATGCCATTTTTACAACATTTCTGTATCTTTAAAATCATTTCCAAATGAAAAGTTCACAAATCCTTTGTCCCAGCTGGCACATGCCCAAGAAGAAAGGACTCCAGGCATCACTGGAATCAGGGTCACTGTCCCCTAGGACTGCAGCCACTCTGGCTCTTGGACACCCAGCTCCCAAAGGGCAGGCAGAAATTAGCCAGAAGCTTGGGGACTGGGTGTCAGTCTCTCATTAGTAAGAGTTATTTTTGAGTCATTTCTCTGGAGCTGTTGAAACAAAATGAAAGTCTGTAGAAGCACCAAGGCCCCAGGCATTTCTTCTGTTTGTGAAGAAAACACTGCAATAGTGTTGCCCTGAGGAGCTGGGCACACAGTTTGGAGTGGGTGTCTGAACTCACCAAAGACGAGCACAGGTCAGAGGGGCTGGATGTCTGAACCTGGGGACGTATCTGCCCGTGTGCCAGTAGGTTCATATGTGACAGTCTGTGTCCATGGCTCTATGTCTCTGTGAGTCTGCAGGTACTGTGTATGCTCTTGTACATGTTGTTTGATGGTTGCATGTGTGCACATGTGTTTATCTTGTATCTCACTCAGTGTGACTCTTTTCCCAAGTTAGACCGAACATTGTCCCATTTTAACCCATGTACACCAAGTTACTAGACTCCTTGTGTGAGTAGGGACTCCTGATTCATGCCTGTGATTTTAAGTACTTGCATCACAGCTGAGCATCTGAGGTGACATTGTTGGCTCTGCTGCTGGACAAGAAGATGCTTGACTTCCCAGGAGCCAAGGTCAGGTCAGAGAGGGCTCACACCTCTGCTCAGCAGCATGTGCTGGTATGTGTGTGAGCTGTGTCTGTGGGTGTGCACAAGTGTGTGAGAGCAGGAAGGTGTATTTTTTGTTTACTCTGTGTGTATGTTTGTTACCATGTGTGTGACCACGTGTATGGATGTTGGTGCTGGTTTAACGAGTGCACCTGTGACTGAACAGGCTTCACTGCCCCATGCTGACAGCCTTCCTCCAGGAAGGGGATCAGTGAGAAGGGGCAGAAGCATGCCCACTTTTAATAAGAGGGTGTGTGCTGCTTGTTGTAGAGAGTGTGTGGCTGGGTGTGCATATGTGTTCTTTGTGTGTGTTTTTGATGCAATTTTTGAATTTTTGTGGTTGGTGTGGTTTTGGTGATGTGTCTATAATGTCTGAGTTTTGTATATGTGGCAAATTGAGTGTTCACCAGGTGTGTCATGAGTCAGGTATGTTAATGTGCATTGCCACTGTGTTTGCAGGTGAATGGCCCATCACTGTCTGTTGTGTATGTCTTATTTTGTGTTATTTATGCCTTGTATGTATGTATTTGGGCAAAAAATTCATTTGTTTTTTCCATAAGATAGCTCTCATTGTACTTAGTTGCCTTTAACTTCATTTGAGAGAATTTTGTTAGATTGTTTTGTGACAGCTGTCATATCAATGTGCATCTTAAAAATGCTTGTCAAAATTGTTGCGTTTTTGTGCACCCATTTTAATACTAAAAATGGGAGAACATACCCAACATTTTCAGCATATTATGTTTAATTACTTCAAGGAAGGTAACAATGCAACTGAATGAAACATAAAAAAGATGTGTGCAGTGTATGGAGAAGGTGCTGTGACTGATTCAAAGTGTCAGAAGTGGTTTGCAAAGTTTCTTGGTAATATTGACATTTTGGGCAAATACTTCTTTGCTGTGGAGCTGTCTTATGCATTGGAAAATGTTTAGCAGCACCCCTGGCCTCTACAGACCAGAAGCAAGTAGCGAGAAATAGCAACATACTCAAAATATCCACATCAAGAAATTTATTGGTGAACATATAAAATGCCTTATTTTACAGAAAAAAAGTAACAGACTTTTTGCCTAACCCAGTATATGAATGTTTATGAGCTGAGCCACATATTGCCTCTCCTTCGTTTAGCATGGGTAACTGGTCAGAGGTAACAGGAATTCACAAATCAGCACTGGGGGTGTGTGTGATCTGCATCCAGGACTTTCAGTGTTTCCTTAAGTGGCCTCATTCTGGAGCACCATTAGCTCAAGTAACCAAACTGTAAGCAACTCTGTTTCTTAGACCAAATCGGCTTATCAGTTTCATGCAGCTGAGTATGTTCAGAATTTTGCAACCCGTTAGTTTTATTAAACTTTGATATCTCCCATCCAAGAAAGAAAGAAAAGAAAAGAAAAGAAAAGAAAAAGACAAAGACAAAGAAAATCCCTGCAGGCATCCTGCTGTGTGAATGTATTGGGCAGAATCACCATCAATTGGTGGTGAGACCTTGGAAAGCTACTTCAGTCCTAGGCCTTATCTTCCACATTCATAACGTGGGAAGAATGATATTGGTCTTTTGAATCTTACAGAGGTCCTCAGACAATAGTTAGTGCATCAACAGAAGTTCATGTACAGAATTTTTTGGCAGTTGAAAAGTATATGAAAATGAAGGAATGAAATTTTCTAGTAAGAGGACTAAGAAAAGTTTGGACAACTTTTGGTCCTCACAGCTCATAGCTTGCTTGGCTCCCCTAACCAATAATAGGAAGTTTCCATGTGAAATGGTTCTGAGGATGGGTTCTGATCACATGAATGTATTAGACTGAACCCTATGAAGTAGCTAATACATGCTAATTTTTAATTCATAGAAAACAGAAGGCCCTGGCTGGTGTGGCTCAGGGGACTGAATGGCAGCCTGTGTACCAAAAGGTTGCTGGTTTGGTTCCTACTCAGGGTGAGTCGGGTCCCTAGTAGGGGGCAAGTGAGAGGCAACCAATTGAGGTATTTCTTTGATATTGATGTTTCTCTCTCTCTTTCTTCCTCCTTTCCCTTCTCTCTAAAAATAAATAAATAAAGTCTACACAAAACTAAAAATATGATTATCAACTATATAAAAAGAAGATACAGCCCTGGCTGGTGTACCTCAGTGCATTAGTGCGGGCTGCGAACCAAAGCATGGCAGGTTCCATTCCCAGTCAGAGCACATGTCTGGGTTGCAGGCCATGGCCCCCAGCAACCGCACATTGATGTTTCTCTCTTCCTCTCTTTCTCCCTCCCTTCCCTAAAAATAAATAAATAAAATATTTTTTTAAAAAGATGCAAGTATGCATCACGGTTATATATATCACCTCTAATATAGACAGATACAAACACACGTGTGTGCTCCATTTTGTCCCCACCCTGCCGTTGTGTGCCTACAGAATTGGTATCATTTGTTTCTATTTCTTAAAAGCTAAAATAGGTGAAAAAAACACAAATTCTTAGTGCGGTGATGAAGAGGTCTGAAATTCTGGGAATTTAAGCTGGGTGTGTGGATTTAACTAGGAAATGAGGGTAAAATCCTTAGTCTACTACCCAGATATCCACCAAAATGTTCAGCACTGTTACAAGACAGCTTGTGGGCTTGCCTGATTTCGAAGCTATTGTGGCATCAGGTGGCTTTAAAAGGCCACCAATTCCTAGAGTGTCCCTGAGGTTACAGCTGTAGGTCAATGGGACTTGGCAGGTTTACAGAGTGTCACATCATTCCAACATCTTCTCAGCACTGAAGTCTCATGTTTACTTAAGGCAGACACCACTGATCCCAGTTTTCAGGGCTCATCATCCAAATCTGCTGCGTGAATTGTGTATTCACGGGACTGGGGTACAAATTACCCCTTCATGCTCATTGAGATCTAACCTCCCAGAAATGGGGACCTTGCTTTTCTTGTTCACTGTGGCATCTCAGTCCTTAGGAGAGGTCCCAACACAGACTCCATGTTCAGTAAGTAATGGCTGAATGAAACAGTGAACACCTCCTGCTTCTGTGCAATGAGGCCTTGTTGGCTCCTTATGGGTTTCAATGATTTCCAGGAACCATCCTGGGTTACTGTGGAGATGGATACTTTTACAGGTCTAACAAATGAATAAATTTGTAGAAAAAAATTCATGATTTTCCCCAAAATTACAGTATGAGATGTGATGGTCCTGGTTGTCTTTTCTAGGTTCTTGAGATTTCCAAACCTCCTTCATTCTCGGCAGACAGAAGAGCAGCATGAGGCCTGAGAACCAGAGCAGCGTGTCTGAGTTCCTCCTCCTGGGGCTCCCCATAAGGCCAGAGCACCAGGGTGTGTTCTTCACCCTGTTCCTGGGCATGTACCTAACCACGGTGCTGGGCAACCTGCTCATCATTCTGCTCATCAGGCTGGACCCCCGCCTGCACACGCCCATGTACTTCTTCCTCAGCCACCTGGCCCTCACTGATGTCTCTTTCTCATCTGTCACTGTCCCTAAGATGCTCATGAACATGCAGACTCAGCAACAATCCATTCCCTATGTGGGATGCATTTCTCAGTTGTATTTTTTCTTACTTTTCGGTGGTGTTGACAATTTCCTTCTGGCAGTGATGGCATATGACAGGTATGTGGCCATCTGTTACCCTCTACACTACACCACCATCATGAGGGAGGGGCTGTGTGTGCTGCTGGTAGCAGCCTCATGGATTATTGCCTGTGCCCATGCACTGTTGTACACTGGCCTCTTGGTCCAACTGTCCTTCTGTGCCAACAATGTTGTTACCCACTTCTTCTGTGACCTCACTGTGCTCCTGAAGCTCAGCTGCTCAGATATCTCCCTCAATGAGCTGGTCATCTTCACTGAGGGAGGAATGCTTTATTTTCTATCTTTGGCCATTGTTTTGGGCTCATATATCCATATAGGGACCATCATCCTGAGGGCTCCCTCCACTAAGAGACTCTTGAAAGCTTTTTCTACTTGTGGCTCCCATCTCCTTGTGGTGTCTTTATTCTATGGGACACTTGCTGTTTACTTTTTGTCCTCGTCATGGGATTCCAAAAACATAATTGCTTCAGTCATGTATACAGTAGTTACCCCCATGCTGAACCCCTTCATCTACAGCCTGAGGAACAGGGATATAAAGCAGGCCTTAGAAATATTTGTCAACAGGGTTAATTTATTTAAGTGGAAATCACTAAATCCTCTTATTACAGTCAGGAGCACAGTGTGGTACATGTCCTAGCACTATTGTAAGATTGACATCTCCACAGAAGTTTAATAGAGTATCCACTCTGTTGTAACGTATTAGTGTAGTCAATGTGTCTACAAGTCATGTTTGCTACTCAGGGTATTAATCATTCTTCATTCCTAACTGACAATTTTTCTTATCATCTCTTCTAAGCAACATGCAAAGCCTTATGGCAAATACACTGCAGAATTATAATTGTGGATTTGTCTTTTTCTCCCTTTAGTTTTGTCAGTTTTTTCTTATGTACTTTTACACCGTTTTATTGAGGACACACTGATTTAACACCATGATCCACTCCTGCTGAACTTTTTTTTTTGAACTGATTCTTATGCTGGCTTTTGTTGGCTTCAAGCTGATTGCATGCATGTCTTCCCAACATACATTCAGTGGCATCTTGTTGGTAGAGTGCAGTGAGCCATGATCACAGTATTTTCTGTATAAAAATTGGCATGTGGTATATAAAGTAAGGCTTTTAACAAAAGAGACAGACTTTAAAAAAAAACTATGGTACATTTACATGACAGAATACTACCTAACAGAAAGAAAGATGGAGCTCCTCTCCTTTGCAAGAGTATGGATGGAACTGGAGCAAATTATACTAAGCGAAATAAGCCAGGTGGTGAGGGACAGATACCATACAATCTCACCTTTAAGTGGAACTTAATCTACAAGACAAACAAGCAAGCAAAATATAACCAGAGACATTGAAGTTAAGAACAAACTGACAGTAACCAGAGAGGAGGTGGGAGAAGATAATGGGGAAAAAAAGGGGAAGGGCTTTCAGGAACAAGTATAAAGGACACATGGACAAAACCAAGGGGGGTTGGAATCAGGGGAGGGAGGTGGTGATGGCTGGGGTGGGAGTGGAATGGTGGGGGGGGGGCGGGAATACAGACATCTGTACTCGAATAACAATAAAATTAAAAATAAATAAATAAATAACAAAAACAATAAATGAACAGTACATGACTTTCTTTATAATTCAGATATATTGCTAGCAAGTGGTCCTACCGTAATACCTTATGCACTTCTCACATTGGTATAGGTACCTTATATCTACTCTTTATATACGTGTGTGTGTGTGTACACACACACAGATATAGAGATAGGGATACTCCATTACAAAGGTAGTAAAGATTCCACTTCCATTCTCTTGTGCTTAGTATTTACATGGTATTTCTTTTCCCTTACTTTAAACTTTTCTATGTCCTTACACCTGTGAGGTGTTTGTTGTTAAAAGTGTAAAGTAGGAATTTGCTCTTCTTATGTATAGCAACAATTATTTTATTTCTGGAGAATTTTATCCATTGACACCTAATGTAATCATAACATATTTGAATTTATATTTTCTGTACTACTAGATTTTATTTG
Organism: Phyllostomus discolor; assembly: GCF_004126475.2. Classification (NCBI taxonomy): domain Eukaryota; kingdom Metazoa; phylum Chordata; class Mammalia; order Chiroptera; family Phyllostomidae; genus Phyllostomus; species Phyllostomus discolor. The sequence goes on from NW_023397510.1 coordinate 144,507, forward strand.
ACACATCTGTTTCATATTGATTCTCTTTTGATTATTTATATATATATATATATATTTTGCTATTTGATCTCCTTTCTCTTATGATTTGTAAGTTATTATTCTTCTATCATTCCTTTATCTGCTTTATGCAGAAATTACCACCTACTCTTTAATTTTTTAATTTTAGTTTATTTTACAAAACATGAAATTGACCATTCTGGCCATTTGAGGTACACAATTCAGTGGCATTTAGGAGACTCATCACCAATATCGCATTCTAGAACCCCTACAGGAAATTCTAAAGAGCATCAATGCAACTGAGTATTTTGCAACTGCGAAAAAAACAACAAAAATATCTATGAATCAATATAGAGAGGTATGACGATATATCGTTAGATGAAAAAAGCAATGTGTAAAAGAGCAATTATAGCATGCTACATTTTTTGTAAAATAAAGGAGAAACAAAATATACATATGTCTGCCCATTTGAGCAGAAATAAACACAAAAAGAATAAATCAGAAACTGATAAGAATATTTATGTACAGGAGTGGGAACAGAAGAGATGGGGAAATGAGCATAATTATTTGTATAGTTTTGACTACGCTGTCTATTGCCACAAAATAAAAATAGAAGAGGTGGTGCATAAAGCACAACAGAATAAAGAAAACAAAGGAACCTAACTATATTTGAAATTAGTATCATAATTAGATGAAAAAGATAAATAAAATGACTCACAAACAATTCTTGAACCCTGAATTTTACCTTTATACTAACACAATAAAAAAACTGGAAACAAAGTCTTAAGCTGTAGCTAGTGTGTCACTAACAGTGGCAGAAGTTCAAGATTCTGAAACAACTTCCCATGTATCCAAAGATTCAGCAAATAAGTACACATTGAGGAAAAGGGAGTGACTCCTCTCTCACGGGAAAGTTGCTATGTACATGAAAAAGGAGAGTCTGGAAAGAACTCTGTGGTGTCAAACTAGAACTAGGGACATCAATTTGAACTCATGGGTTTAAAATATATACATAGATAGAAATTGATAATGTTGCATATCAACAGGTACACTGCTCCCATACTCTGCTCTTTCTGTCCCTCTCCTCACCCACCTCAAGTGGGCAAACATTCCTATACTTTCTTAGCTTCTAGTTTTTACTTTTTGTGTTTCCTTTTTTAAAATTTATTTTTTGGGTTTTTTTTCCATTACCATTTATCCCCCTTATATCCTCTTCCACCTCTAACTACCCACTTCCTCCTAGCAATCACCACACTGTTGTCCATGCCCATGAGTCATTTTTTTCTTTTTGCTTGATCCCTCTACTGCATACCACCCTCTTCCCGAGAGTTGTCATCTTGTTCTCTATCTGTGAGTCTGTCTCTATATTGCCTGTTAGTTTGTTCATCTGTGATATTGTCCTGTAATTTTTTATCTACTGGAGCTCAGGGTAAAGTGGCTTTAAATGAAAATTTTATGCATTGGACCTTTATGAGGCTTTCTGAGTCTACAGCTGTCCCTTCCTGGCATATAGAAACCCTGCTGCTTTTCCCAGCTGGATGGTATCTGGGTTCCTTACTGGCTCTGGTGCTGTAGGCTGGGGAGCCCAGCGTGGGGTCTAAAACCCCCACTCTCAGGGGAACACCCTGGCCATTGTGATATGTCCCTCCAGAACTTCAGCCACCACCCATGGGAGCCCAGCCAGCCCTTACATGCTTCCTCCACACTCCCTGCCAGTCTCATTGTGCTGAAGTTATTTCTTCTGTCTGTCTGTGGTTGTAAGGCTTCTCTCTAGCTAGTGTTCAGTTGCTTATTCAGGACAATTTCTCTACAATGTAGTTGTAATTCCAGGTTGGTTTTGGGAGGAGGTTAGTGTAGCTTCCATTTACTCCTCTGCCATCTTGAATCTCAGGACCACAATTCTGTTTCTGTTCTGCTTGATTTTTAGATTCAATTGTTGATAGTTATGTATTTATTGCTATTTTAATATTCATAGTTTTGATCTTCTTTTTCTTAAATAAGTGCCTTTAACATTTCAAACAATAATGGTTTGGTGATGATGAACTCCTTTAGCTGTACCTTGTCTGGGATGTGCTTTATCTGCCCTTCAATTAAATGACAGTTTTGCTGGATAGAGTAATCTAAGTGTAGGTCCTTGCTTTTCATCACTTTGAATAATTAATGCCAGTCCCTTCTAGCCTGCAAAGTTTCCTTAGAGAAATTAGCCTGCAATCTTATGGGAACTCTTTTGGTGGTAACTATCTGCTTTTCTCTTGCTGTTTTAAAGATTCTCTCTTTATCGTTAACCTTTGGCAACTTAATTACGGTGTGTCTTTGTGTCATCTTCTTTCCATCCATCTTGTTTGGGACTCTGTGTTTTCTAAACTTGTATGTCTATTTCCTTCACCAAATTAGGGAAGTTTTCTCTCATTATTTTTTCAAATAGGTTTCCAAAGTCTTACTCTTTCTCTTTTCCTTCTAGTACCCCTATCGTAAGAATTTTGGTACACATGAGGTTGTCCCAGAGGCTCCTTACCCTATCCTTATATTTTTGGTTTCTTTTTTCTTTTTGCTGTTTTGATTAAATGTCTTTGCTTTATTTTCCAAATCATAGGTCTGATTCTAGTCATCCACTCCACTGTTGATTCCCCCAATAAATTGTTCTTTATTTCAATTCGTGTATCCTTAGTTTCTGATTGGATCATTTTTATGCTGTTAAAGTACCCTCTGAGTTCCTTGAGTATCCTTATGACCAGTGTTTTTGGACTCTGTAGCTAATAGATTATCTCCATTTTGTTTAGTACTTTTTCTGGAGTTTTGTTCTGCTGTCTCATTTTGGCCATATTTCTTTGTTTCCTCATTTCACCAGCTTCCCTGTGTTTGTTTCTATGTATTAGGTAGAGCTGCTTTGACTCCTTGTCTTGGTAGCATGGCCTAATGTAATAGTTGTCCTGTAGGGTCCAGTGACTCTGCCTCCACTCTTACGCAAGCTGGGCACTCAAGGTGCACTCTCTGTGTGGGCTGAGTACTTCCTTCTCCTGCAGCTGAGTATTGGTAGCTGTTGGCAGATTAATGGGAGGGATTTGCCCAGGCCAATCAGCTGGTAGAACTGGCTGTGATCACTGGCTACCAACCACTTCCCTCTGTGGCTTGTAGAGGTGGTGGTGTTCCAATGTGGTCTATAACTGTCCACTGGGTGCACAGGCTCTGGGGTTCCTCAGGTGATACAGGCCAAGTTCAGCCACCACCTGTATTCTTTCTGGGGCCACTTGACATAAGCTATAAAGTGATCTGCAGGTGGCTGCTGATAATGCCAGTCCTAGGACCTCTTAGCAAGAGGTAAGGGGTTTGGGCTCATCTGTTGCTTTGAGCAGATTTAGAAAGGTTGGAAGTCTGTGCCTACCTAAGCCATTTATATGGGAAAGCCACTGTTAACAGCTTGGTGGGTCCATAAGTTGGATAGGGCATAGACTTAGGTGATCACCAGGGATAAGCAAAACATGCGAATCAGGTAGCTGGAATCTAAGATACAGTGCTACCACACTGTGGCTTTGTAAGGGAGACGGCTCAAAAAAGGAACAATGGCTCCTACCAGAATGAAGCTGACCCCAGTTTTCACCCTGATGCCAGATGCTTCAGTTCTTCCTCCTATGTCAGTGGTGCCCTTCAAGCTGCTGCCCCAATGCTGGAGCCCAGAGGGACTAAGTTCAAGTAAGATTATATGCAGTGCAAGGCCCTTTAAGAGGAAAGGCCCAAGAATCCCACAGTTTCTTCCACCAACCCAACTGCCACTTATTTTTATAGCCAGAAGTTATGAGGACTTACCTTCTTGGCACTGAAACCAGAACCAATGGCTGGGGAATCTGGTGTTGGGCTGGGATCCCTCGCTCCTGAGGTCTTCCTCCCAACTTTTATCCACCACACATGTGGGACCAGCCTATTCTTCATCTCCAGTTCTCCATGTCTCCACCCCTCCATCCCTCCTACCTATCTGGATGAATGTGGTTTCTTTAATTACTCAGTTGTCTGACTTCCATACAGTACGATTTACTTACAGTTCTGATTGATAGTTGTTCTGTAATTTAGTTGTAGTTTTGCCCTGGTTTTGCAGGGAGGTGAGCTCTGTTTGCCTATGCCTCCATCTTGACCACAAGTCCTCTAATCATGTGGTTTTTATCCTTCATTTTGTTTATGTAGTGAATCACATTTACTGATTTGGGAATGTTGTATCAACCTTGCATTCCCAAAATAAATCCTATTTGTTCATGGTGGATTATCTTTTTGATGTCTTGCTGTATTTGGTTTGCTAATATTTTATTGAAGATTTGAGCATCTATGTTCATCTGGGATATTGGCTTATAATTTTTTTGTAGTGACCTTATCTGGTTTTGAAATTAGTATAACGCTGGCCTTGTAAAATGAGCTTGGACCCTCCTCTTTAATTTTTTGGATTCGTTTGAGAAGGAGAGGTGTTAGTTCTTCTCCAAATGGTAAAATTCAGCTGTAAAGCTATCCAGCCCAGGGCTTTTGTCTGTTGGGAGTTTTTTGATGACCACTTCAATTTTACCTGGTGTAATCTGTCAATTTGACTAGGTGTAATCTGTATGATTCTTATTCTTCTTGACTTAGTTTTGTAAGATTGTATGTTTCTAGGAATTTCTCCAATTCATCCAGGTTGCCCAATTTGTTGGCATATAGTTAGTTGTTCATATTTTCTTACAATCTTTTGTATTTTTCTGGTGTCAGTATTCATTTCTGATTTTATTTGGGTCTCCTCTCTTTTTTTCTTGATGTGTCTGTCTAAACACTTGTTAATCTTGTTTATCTTTTCAAAAACCAGTGTTGGGTTAAACATTATTTATATCATATTTTAGACTTTATATACTTCTTCTCTGATCTTTATTATTTCCTTCCTTCTACTCACTTTGGGCTTTGTTATTCTTTTTCAAGTTCCTCTAAGTGTAAAGTTAGACTGCTTTTCTTGAGTTTTTTCTTATCTTGAGATAGGCCTGTAATACTATGATTTCCATCTTAGGAATGCTTTCCCTGTGTCCCACAGATTTTGGGTGGTTGTGATCTAATTTTTATCTGCTTCAAGGCATCTTTTGACTTCTTCCCTGATTTCACTGTTGACCCATTCACTGTTTAATCTCATGTTATTTAGATTACATGTCTTTGTATATTTTTCAGTTTTTTTTCTTATGATTGATTTCTAGTTTCACAGCATTGTGGTCAGAGAAGATGTTTGATATGATTTCAATCTTCTTAAATTTATTGAGACTTATTTTGTGTCCAAATATGTGGTTTATCCTAGAAAATGTTCCATGTGCACTTGAAAAGTATGTACAAGGTTTATCTGGAAAAAGTTGAGCCATTGTTAATATAACAAGAAACCTTTACACAAAACTGGTATCACCTGGCTGTGCACTGGAATGAGCATGCATGAACAATGGTGATTTCACTGTATCAGTCAGTGGGGGCAGTAGACACTGTTGAGTGAGCACGTGTACTGTGTGACTTTTGCATTCAAAATAACTGAGTTATTTTGTATCAATGAACCTGCAATGAACCTGCATCAAATTTTGTGTGAAGCTTGAACATTCCTCTCTGTAAACTATTTGGCTGATACAGAAGGCCATAGCTATGGGCAACTGCTGGTTGTCATCTTCGTCACCACAATGCACCCACCCGTGCATCAAGTCTCATGCAAAGTCTTTTGGTGAAACATCCAATCACCCAGTGACTCAGCCTCCCTATAGCCCAGATTTTGTGCCCTGCACCTTCTGGCTTTTCCCAGAGAAATTTCAGACCATTGATGAGATTCAGGAAAATACAATGGGGTAGCTGATAGAGATTGGAGAGGTTGGGAGATCCCAAGTTACCTACTTTGAAGGGGACTGAGCCATCATTGTCCTATGTACAATGTTTCTTGTATCTTCTTCAATAAATGTCTATTTTTCATATTTCATGGATGGATACTTATGGGTAGACCTTGTATATTTTGCTGCTTTTGGGTGAAATGCTGTGAAGATATTTATTAAATCCATTTGATCTACTGTATTAAGGATGCTGTCTCCTTGATTTTCTGTCTGAAAGATCTGCCCACTAAAGTCAATGGAGTGTTACAATCCCCAACTATGACTGTATTTCTGTCAATCTCTCCCTTATGTCAAGAATTGCTTTACATATTTAGGTGCTCCTATATTGAGTGCATGAATTTTACTAACATTATATTCTCTTGCTGGATTGTGCTCTTTATTGTTATCTTGTGTCCTTTTGGTTTCTTACTATAACCTTGGTTTTAAAGTCTACTTTATTGGATATAAGTATTGTGAAACCAGTTTTCTTTCCATTTCCATGAAATGTAATTTTCCACTCCTTACTTTTAGTCTCTGTGTATCTTTCATTTTGAGGTGGGTCTCTTGGAGACAGCATATATATATATGAGTCTTGTTTTCTTATCCTTTCAGCTACTCTATGTGTTTTGATTGGAACATTTAAGCCATTTATACTTAAAGTCATTATTGATAGATATGATTTATTGCCCTTTTATTTTTAACTACTTTTCTGATTATTTTTCTTTTTTCTTTTTCTTAAAGCAAGCTCTTTAGCATTTGTTGCAACTCTGGTTTGGAGGTAACATTCCATAGGCTTGCTGGGTAAAGTGGTCTTAATTGTAGGTCCTACTCTTCATCACCTTGAATATTTCATGCCAAGTCTCTTGGGCCTGAAATGTTGGTCGAGAAATCACACGACAATCTAATGAATTCCTTTACATATTTAGGTGCTCCTATATTGAGTGCATGAATTTTACTAACATTATATTCTCTTGCTGGATTGTGCCCTTTATTGTTATCTTGTGTCCTTTTGGTTTCTTACTATAACCTTGGTTTTAAAGTCTACTTTATCAGATATGAGTATTGTGACACCAAGTTTTTATTACACTTTTATAAACTCTACTACAGATTTATTCTTTTAGATTTAAACAGTTAATTATATTTTAATGTGACTTAAAATTAACAGCATTTGTTTTATATGTATCCACATGTTTACTATTTCTGATATTCTTCACTCAGATTTCAATTAAAACCATTTTCTTCTGCCTGACAGCCTTTCTTTACATGTTTTTTGGTGATGAATATTTTCAGCTCTTTTACATCTGAAAGTCTTTTTTTAAACCTTTATTTTTTTCAATTTATTTTATTTCCCCTTCCTTTATGTCTTACTACTCTGAGAGATGTTGCTTCATTGGCTTCTCGCTTGAATACCATGAGAAATATGCTGTTATTCTTATCTTTCTTTAAAATGTATACCATCTCCTGAGTCTACTCTCAAGGTTTTCTTTTTATCACTGGTTTATTGGGTTTTATTGTAATTTTTACATTTAAAAACCCACTTGAGCCCTAGCTGGTGTGGCTCAGTGGATTGAGAGCCAGCCTGCAAACCAAAGGGTCACCAGGTTAGATTCCCAGTCAGGGCCCATGCCTGGGTTGCAGGCCAGGTCCACTAGTAGGATGGGTGCAAGAGGCAACCACACATTAATGTTTTCTTACCTATCTTTCTCCCTCCCTTCCCCTACCTCTCTAAAAGTGAATAAATAAAATCTTTAAAAAAACCCCACTTCATTGAGGTATGATCAGCTATAGAAAGCTGTACATATTTAATGCATATAACTTGATAAATTTAGAGATTAAGTATACACCTATGAAGTCATCACTACAATATATTGAATAAACATATGCACCCTCAACAAATTATCAGTAAACCAAATTCAACAACACCTTAAAAGGATTATACACCATGATCAGCTGAGATTTATTTCAGGGATGCAAGGATGGTTCAACACCAGCAAATCAACCAGTGGAATACACTACATTAACAAAATGAAAGATAAAACCACATGATCATCTCGATAGATGCAGAAAAGGCACCTGGCAAAATTTCAACATCACTAATCATTAGGGAAATACAAATCAACACTACGATGAGATGCCACTTGACACCCATTAAGATTATTATTATTTTTTTAAAATAGGAAACAACACATGGCAATGAAGAAGTTATAATTCTTGCACACTAGCAGGAATGCAAAATGGTACAGCCACCATGGAAAACATTATTAAAGGTGAAAGTAACCCATGTGTCCATTGACAGATGAATGAATAAACAAAATATTGGCATATGTATATATAAAATGAAATATATTATTTAGCCTTATAAATTGCCATACATGCCAAAACATGGATAAACCTTGAAGATATGCTAAGTGAAAAAAGCCCAACCTAAAAGGGAAAAGGTTTTATGTTGCCACTTATATAAAATGCCTAGAAAAGTAAAATGCATAGAGACAGAAATTAGAATGATTACCAGGAGCTGAGGGACTGGGGAATGGGTAGTTACTTTTTACTGGGTACAAAGTTTCAGTGAAGAAAAGGTGGTGGAGATGGAGAGTGGTGACAGCTGCACAATAATGTGAGTACTTAAAATCACGAAACTGTACACTTAAAAATAATTCAAATGATAAATTTCTTGTTATGCATATTTTACCACAATACAATAAAAGGGATTAAGAAAAATATACCATGAAAACACTAATCAAGAGTAATTGGAGTAGCTATTTAAATGTAAAAGCTGATTTCAGAACAGAAAAATTATCAGGAATAAAGAGTGCTAAAATTACATAATGGTAGAGAGGTCAATTCACCAAGAAGAAATAACAATCATTAATGCACAGGCACCTAGCAACAGTGTCAAAAACTAACAGAATGGCAAGGAGAAATAGACAAATACACTATTACACGTAGCTGGAGATTTTAACACCCCTATATTAGTAAGTGACAGGTCCAGCAGGCAGAAAATCAGTAAGGGGATAGTCGAACTGAACAGCATGATAAATCAACTGGATCTAACTGACATTTCTAAAACACTTCATGTAGCAACAGCAGAATACAGACTTTTATCAAGTTCACATAGAACATTCTCCAACAAATCCCAAATTTTAAGCTATAAAACACAACTTAATAAATTTAAAATAATAGAAATCATACAAAGTATGCTCTCAGACCACAAAGAATTTAAACTAGAGGTCAACAGCAGAAGCATAGTTGGAAAATCTCAAAATATTAGAAGATTAAGCAACACACATCTAAATACCACATGGGTCAATCAAGAAGTCACAAGACATACTTAACATATTTTAAACTAAATTAAAATGAAAACACAACTTGTGGAAAATGGTGGCATGAGGCAAAAGCAGTGCTTTGAGGGAAATTTACAGCATTAAAATGTATATATTAGAAAATAAGGAAGCTCTAAAAGCTTCCACCTTAGACAACTAGAGAAAGACAATATAAACTTAAAGCAAGAGATGAAAGGAAATACAAGAACTGGAGCAGAAATAAATAAAACTGAAAACAAAAAGTTAATAGACAAAATTAATGAAACCACCTTCTCACTGTACTTTCACATGGCCTTTTCTCAGTGTGTGCATGTGGAAAGAGAGTCTGAGATCTTTGGTGTCTTTTCTTATAAGAACAGTGATCCTGTTGGATAGGGTTCCATCTTTATGTTCTCATTTAACCTTAGTTATGTTCTTAGAAGCGCCATCTCAATATACAGCCACACTAGGGGTTACGGCTTCAATATATAAAGTTTGGATGAATACAACATCACTCTGTAACAATACATATACATAGAAAATCTTTGTACCTGTATTTGTTCACATTATTGGGAGTTTTACTTTATTTAATTTCTGTAATTCACTAATGTGGCACTTACTCATTCTACAACAGTCCTTATATAAAAAACCTCATTTGACTTCTTAATGAACATTTTACATTGTTATGGTACTGTGAACAATGTTGCCATGAACCCTCATACTTATGCCCCCAACTGGATATGTGCAAAACTTTTTAGGATATAGAACTTGAGAGGGACTGAACAGTCCAAGACAATGAAGATTTTTCTATTGTAAAACATAATGCCATACGGTTTCCCTCTTAGAAAAAGTACACACGACTGTCAACAAAGAGCAGCTTCTGACGTAATTTTTCTATTCTATTGCCGTATTTTGCTGCTTATAATGTGCTCCTGTGTATAATGTGCACCCATGTTTTGGGCCCAAACTTTCAGGAAAAAAATCTTTCATAGGAAAATATGCAGGTTAATGGTATCATTATAATTGCCTGATTTTAACACAAAGCAGAACAAATTAATAACATGAATATTCACAGAACTTCACCTCAAATAACAAGCACATGATATTTATCTTCTAGGTGGCTTTGAAGAAATGGAGTTGGAGATGAAATACATTTGGAATCAATTTTGCAAGAGGTTCAGTGGAAAACAGCTCTTGAATGGTAATTCTAAGGCATCGTGAGAAAACTGCACCAGAGAATGCTGACACCACAGCTTTTGAGCAGACCAGGATTTACAGAAACCTGCAGTCCATTCCTAGGCTCCCACTGTGATGAGGGGATATAATGGTCCTCATTCTTTTGTTCGGTGAGTGTAAGTATTAGCATGTTTTTGCTATTCTTGAAATAGCATAGGGCTCAGAAACAAGAGATTTTCATTAACACACTCAACTTCCAATTTGGTTTGTTACAAACTCAGAATTACATTTTCCCTAATGTCAACCAAGAAGGAAAAGGCTTTTTGGAATCACCAAGTTCCTAGTTGCTGCTTTGAGGTTATTATCATTAACTCTCCAAGGATGAATTCTCCTATTGCCTGCTATCAACAAACAGTTCTTCCCTCAAGGGAACCAAAGGCCAAGAAGCAATTATTTCATTTGTCTCTAATTTGGAGGTGGGGGTGTGGAGTTGGTCCCTCACCCTCACCTGGATTTTTTCTCTATGATTTGTAAAGTTAGAACTCACATCCAATGCTCAGAGTTGTAAACAAGTGTGTCTATGTATCTATGTCATTTGGTTTTCAACTGATAATTCTCCCTGTTGTGATGCATCTCTGAAACCCTTAGAGACTCCACCTGCTTCATTATATTCTGTGTCTTCTTAAGGAAGGACCTAACCTTCCCAAGCTTTGTAGCTGAAGGCATACATGCTCATCACCTAAGAGGCAATGAAAGGTCAGGAGTGGAATTCACATTCAGTAATGTGACTGCATGTGTTTGTGTGTTTGTGTATGTCCAATGTAAGTTATTGATCTCTAGATTAGCTTCATACACCTCACACCAGATAAGAGCAGAAAGCTCCACACAGTGACACTTTCTCAGCTCTCAAAGAAAAGAACCTTTAAAGATTTTATAATTTATTTTTAGAGAGAGCGGGAGGGAGAGAGAAGAGAGGGAGAGAAACATCAATGTGTGAAAGAAATTGGCTATCTCTCGCACACCCCCAACCGAGACCTGGCCTGCAACCCAGGCAAGTGCTCTGACTGGGAATTGAACCAGCAATCTTTCTTTGCAGGCCAACACTCAATCCACTGAGCCACACCAACCAGGGCAAAGAGAAGAACCTTTAGGATTGAATGTGTTTATATAGAAGATAGATTCTATTTTTTAGTAAACAGACCATCCTGTTCTCTTTCCCTATTATTTTTATATTCACATGGGCAAATCTAAGATTTGTT
>NW_023397511.1:0-30469 GCF_004126475.2 Phyllostomus discolor
TTGTTGAATTATTGGTGTTGACATGGTTAATTAAATGGGTTTCAAGTGTACAGGTTGCAGTATACATCATCTGTATATTGGATTGGATGTTCAACACAGAATATCAACTCTCCTTCCAACACCATTTTTAGGGATTTCTATAAAAGATTGTATTTACTTGTTTTTAGACACAGGGGAAGGGAGAAAGTGAGTGAGAAACATCAATGTGTGGTTGTCTCTCCTATGCTCCAACCAGGGACCTGCCCTGAACCCCGGGCATGTGCCCGGGGACCCTGAAGTGTGTAGGACAGCACTCCGTCCACTGAGCCACAGCAGCTAGGGCTCGTTTTTAGTTTTCTGAGGTCTCTCCATACTGGTTTCCGAAGGGGCTGCACCAACCTGCATTCCCACCAACAGTGCAAAAGTGTTCCCCTTCCTCTACAACTCCACTACCACTTGCTTATTGACTTCTTGGTCGTGGCCATTCTACCAAGTGTGAGGTCATATCTCATGGTGAATTTAATTTGCATCCCTGATGGTTAGTGACATTGAGCATCTTTTCATATGTGTATTGGCCATATGTATGTCCTCTTTGGAGAAGAGCCTATCCAGGTCCTTAGCCCACTTTTGAATTTATTTATTTATTTATTTATTTATTTATTTATTTATTTGCGTGTGTTGGGTTTTGCATAAGTTCCTTGTAAACTTTTGCTATTAACCCCTTATTCGGTATATCAGCAAATATTTTCTCTCATTCCATGCATTGTCTTTTTATTTTGTGGAAGTTTTCCTTTGCTTTGCAGGAATTTTTTTGTTTGATGTAGTCCCATTTTTTTGTTTGCTCATTTATTTTTTTGTTTCCCGTGCTTGGGCAGATATCCAATTAAATATTGCTGCAAGCAATGTCCAAAATGTTGAGAATTTGTATGGTTTTCAGGCTAACATAAAAGTCGTTAATCCATTTTGAATTTATTCATGTGTATGGGGTAAGAAGGTGGTCTAGTTTCACTTTTCTGTATGTATCTGTTCAATTTTTCCAACATCATTTATCAATTAGACTATCTTTAGCACATTACATGTGGTTGCTTCTTCCCTTGAGTATTAATTGACTATAAAGGTGGGTTTATTTGGGGGGTTTCTTTTTGAATATACTTTATTTAGTATGCTATATAGTAGTCCCGTTTTCTTCCCTTTGTTCCTCTCTGCCCTGCATCCCCTCCCTACCCTGCACCATCCCCATCCCCTTCTTCAGGTCCATGAGTCATACATGTAAGTTCTTTGGCTCCTCCATTTCCCACATTATTCTTGACCTCTCCCTACCAATTTTGGACCTACTAATGATGCTGCTGATTCCCTCCTCCCCCTGCCCCTCCCACCTGATAACCCTCCCTGTGATCTCCATTTCTGTGAATCTGTTCCTGTTCTAGCTGTTTGCTTGGTTCATTTTTGTTTCTGGTTTTTGTTGTTGTTGCTGTCGTTGTTGTTTTAGGTTTGGTTGTTGATAGTCGTGAGTGTTCTCATTTTACTGTTTGTATTCTCAACCTTCCCTTAAAGAAGTCCCTTTAACATTTCATATAATAAGGTCTTGGTGATGATGAACTCTTTTAACTTGGTCTTGTCTGGGAAGCATTTTTTCTGCCCTTGCATTCTTTGCTGGATAGAGGAATCTTGGATGAAGGTCCTTGTCTTTCATGACTTTCAGTACCTCTTTCTTCCCGGCCTCTTCTTGCCTGCAAGGTTTCCTTGGAGAAATCCGATAGTCTTACGGGAACTCCTTTGAAGGTAACTGTCCCCTTTCCTCTTGCTGCTTCTAAGATTCTCTCCCTGTCTGTAAACTTGTGTGATGTAATTAAGATGTGCCTTGGTGTGTGCTTCCTTGGGTCCAACGTTTGTGAGACTCTCTGAGCTTCCTGGACTTCTGGAAGTCTATTTCCTTTATCAGATTGGGGGAGTTCTCCTTTGTTATTGTTTCAAATAAGTGTCTAAGATCTTGCTCTTCCTCCTCTCCTACTGGCACATCCATGAGTCATATGTTGGAACATTTAAGTTGTTCCAGAGGTCTTGAGGCCTCTCCTCATTTTTTTTTTTTTGAATTCTTGTGTCTTCATTCTATCCTAGTTGAATGTTTCTTTCTTCCTTCTGGTCCAAACCGTTGATTTGATTCCCAGTTTCCTTCCCTTTGCTGTTGGTTCCCCACACATTTTCCTTTATTGTACTTTGCATAGCCTTCACTTTTTCCTCTATTGTGTGGCCATACTCAACCAATTCTCTGAGCATCCTGATTACCAGTCTTTTAAAGTCTACATGTGATAGCTTGGCTATCTCTTCATCTCATAGTTGCATCTTTTTTTCTGGAGCTTTGATATGTTCTTTCATTTAGGTCATACTGCTTTTTGTCTTGGTGCACCTGCTATGTAGTGAGGGGCGGAGCCCCAGGTATTGATCAGGGTGTGGTGATACCTGTTGCTGCCTTTGGTGCTATATATGGGGGAGAGGTCTGAGAGGGAACAATGCCACTGGCTCGGCACTGGGGTGACTTTCAGTCACTTCCCCCACCATGCAGAAGCAAATCAGGCCCTTCTGCTGCTGATCCCTGGGTGGATGGGTTTGTGTCTCTTCTAGGACCCTGTGAGCCTCTGCAAGGAATTCGCCTCTGAGGTTGGGAGGTTTTCCCTCGACCACAACCAACACAGGTTTTGTCAGTCAGATTTTGAGGCTTTACGCCCCCACACTGGAACCCTGGGTTTTGCAGTCTGTCTCACTCGCCAGTTGTTCCTCTCGGTTTATCCGCACACAAACGTGAGACTGCCTGCCCCACCAGCTGCTGCTTTGCCTGGTGCCAGCCACTGCCTGACCCACCCCAGTCCTCTGGCTGCCTGTCTCTGCCCCTCCTACCAGTCTGGATGAGGGTTTCTTCTTTAACTCCCTTTTTCTTGGACTTCCATATAGGTTGATTTTCTGGAAATTCTCGATGTACTTCTTTTCAACTTGTTGTTGTCCTTTTGGTTGTGCACGAAGGCAAAGTGTATCTGCCTATGCCTCCATCTTGGCTAGAAGTCCTCTCAGTCTGGATTTGTGATCTGTTCCATTGATCCATGTGGCTGTTTTTTATGCCAGTACCATACTATTTTAATTATTACAACTTTGTAATATAGTTTGATATTAGGTAGCCTGATTCCTCCACCTTTGTTCTTCTTGCTTGTCATCAGGGCTTTTGTGTTTCCATATCTATTTCTGAAATATGTTTCTCTAGTTCTGCCAAATGCATCACCTGCATGTCATATTGTGGGTTCACCACACTAAGTGAAGTCTCATTTTACCATCAGCATGTTTATCCCCCATTTATTCCTTTCTACCCTTTCCTTCCACTTTCCTTCTGGTGTTTTCTGTGTCTTTGAGTGTTTTTTCTTTTTCACTTAGACTCTTCAGCTTTCTCATCCTGCTTCCAAGCTCCCAACTGTGCTCCCAAGTGACAGCTGTCAGTCTGTTCTGTGTATCTGTGAGTCTCTGTTTTGTTTGTTGATTTTGTTCATTAGATTCCACATACAAGTGAAATCCTGGGGAGTTGTCTTCCTCTGACTGGCTTACTTCCCTTAGCATAATGGTCTCCGGGTCTGCATCCATTCTGTCCCAAAGGCTAAGAGCTTCCTCTTCTTTATAGCTGAAAAGATATGAAACACCTCACGAATTTGCCTGTCATTCTTGTGCAGGGGCCATGCTAAAATTTGGCACTTACTTCCATTCCATTTTTTATGTGATGCCACAGTGGACACCATCTTAACTCTTTGTAACTGTTTTAGTTTGGTGGCATTAAGTACAGCCCATTGTGGTGCAGCCACCTCAACAACAATATGCCTTTTATGTTAAGTTTGCTTCCGTGTTTACTGTTGCTTTACCTTCCCTGCATTTTCTCCTATTTCCCTTTATTTTAATACTTGATAAATAGTTTATCAGCTTTTTTCCTTTTAGGTTAAGAAAGGGTCTCTGCAAGATGGCCTGTTCTTGAGTTGGAGATTTTTAAGGGCAACGCATGCTGGCATTTTATTTCCTGTAAGTGGACCAGCATTTCTTCTCTAAAGCACCACATAAACAGATAAAGTAGCAAATATCTGTTCTGTGTTGAGTATGGCAGCCATGACCTGTGGTGCTCCAGTAGGATGGGTGACAACCAGGGCCAGGCTTCTGAGGGGCAGTCTCAGCCCCTCTTCCAATGGAATCAGGTAGGACAATAAGTCTTTGGGTTTTTTTTGGGGGGGGTGCTGCAGAATACTGCACAATGTCACATATCCTGAATACCTTCTGAGTGATCACAGAAGCTATTACCGTTTTAAGCTGCGCTTTAAAGTCACAGAGGCTTTTAGCAACGAGGAACTACTACTGTACATGATTAACAATGTACCTCTGCTTTCTTTGTATGTAAGGCCTTGTGCATGAATATCCGGTCAGAAGCTTGAAAGCAGTCATTATAATCTTTAGGTAGAAGCATACTAACCTTTTGTCTGTAGCTGAATGCTATGATGTTTAAGCCTTGGTCCTGTATCTTTAAAATCAGGATAAATGAAATAGTATATATAAAGGCTTGACACAGAGTTTAGTGTCAAAGTTTTGTGAGTGCCTGCATGGAAATCTTTTCATTTTCTCTGCAATGATTTGTATACGATAAATGAAAACAAATATTTTAGAAGGCTTAACAGTAGTCCTTTTTCATTTCTGATTTGGTAATGGGCACTTTCCTTGCCCAGTTTTGGGGAGGTTAATCGGATTGATTAAACTTTGCAAAGTATGTCCTAGCTGGGTGGCTCAGGGTTTCGGGTTTGATCCCCAGTCAGGGCACATCCATGGGTTGCAGGTTCAGTCTGTGTTTGGGGGATGTACGGGAGGCAACCAATTGATGTTTGTCTCCCACATCAGTATTTCTCACTGCCTCGTCCCTTCCTTTCTCTCTACAATCAGTAAATATATCCCCAGGTGAGGAATAGAAAATGTGTAGAGGACTGCTTTTGATCTTTTGTTCTATCGTTTATGTATGTTTAATTTTCATCTTGATTACTTCCATCCTTTTCCTTTCTTTGGGTTGGGTTCATTGTTTTCTAGCTTTTGATATGAAAATTTAGATGATTGATTGTTCACCTTTTCTTCCCATGTTTAGGTTTTCTAAATACTGTATGTGTTGTGGAATCATCTCCTGAAGCTTTTAATGTGTTTCTATCTGCTTTCATTCAGTTACCATCTTTTAAAACGGTAACTTTAAAATGGAAATGGTAACAATTTCGTGCCATGATTCTTCTTGTATGTGAGAGGGTTTTCTGAGGTAACTTAGTGCATCATTTTCAAGCAGTGGAAGGTTTTCTGCTGAACTGACTGTCACAGGTTGGCAGCCTAATTCCTCTTTGGAGAGAGATGAGTTTTTCTTCAATAGTGTCACTGCTTGGAATTGATTGAGGCTTGGTGTGGTGGCCAACATATGATCAATTCCAGTTCAATGAGAACTTGGAAAAATTATGTGTTATGATGTGGCATTCATTGTACATGTAAGCTGCCTCCAGTCTGTTCACTGTGCTTTTTGGATTTACCAAATAGCCTTGTTTTGAAACTGCTGGTTTTATTAGAAGTTGAGAGAGGTGCCCTGGCTGGCATAGCTCAGTGGATTGAGCGCAGGCTGCGAACCAACTATCGCAGGTTCGATTCCCAGTTAGGGCACATGCCTGGGTTGCAGGCCATGGCCCCCAGCAACTGCACATTGAGCTCTCTCTCCCTCCCTCCCTCCCTCCCTCCCTCCCTCCCTTCCTTCTACAAAAATAAATCAATAAAATCTAAAGAAAAGAAACAAGATCTTAAATAGACACCCCGACTCTTAGAAAAAGACGTTTAGAGAGGAGAGGGAATTTCAGGGGAAAAGGGGAAGGGTTTACAGGAACAAATATAAAGGACACATGGACAAAATCTAGGGGCAGGTGGAAATGGGGGGAGGAGGGGAGGGCTCGGTGGGTGGGTTGGGATGGGAGTAAAAGATACAAGATTGTACTGCAACAACAATTAAAATAAAATAAAATAAAATAAAGAAGTTAAGAGATCTGGTGATCCCCTGTACCTGGGATTGTGAGTTTTCCCATTTTACTATTTTAGCAACTCTAGCTAGATATATTTTTAACCTGAGAGATGAATACAAGTTGAAATAGTGTTGTGTTTTTATGATTGCTCTATTAACCATCTGGAGAGCTCTTTAATCTCCAATAAGTCTCCCTACCTTAAGATCTACCTCTCACAGGGGCGAGCCAAAGTACGTTCACAGTTGTTACACAAATAAATGATAAACTGTGTTCTCTGTATTCACGACTCTACACATACTTTTGCCTACCCTTTATTAGTATAACTTTACATTTTAGCTGGGGGAAGAGGGTTGTGAGGGATGACTTTTTCCAGCCTTTTTCTCATTTTAAGGGTTGTTGTCTGTATTGTTGTCTCTTATTAGTTTCCCTGAACCCTGTCGCTTTCCATCGCTTTCTTGTACTGTTTTCTTTCTTTAATAGCTCACATCAGGATGGGAGCAGAAAGTACCAAGTTGTCATATCTCTACTGCTCCTCCCACTTAGCATCGTCCACCAGAGTGGTTTGTTAAAATGAACAGAGGAAACTACATTGACGCATCCATGGTTTCCACAAGTGTTTAGTGATAGAGACACACGATTGTAGTATTATAGGGTATTTCTACTGCCCCCAAACCTGCTCTGCCTATTCATTCCTCCACTCCCCACACCCTGCTCCACTACTGCCAATTTTTACTTGCTTTTGTAGCTTTCCCTTTGCCAAAATGTCCTATATTCGGAATCGCACAATAGCCTTTCACACTGGCTTCTTTCACTTAATAGCATTTCAAGTTTTTCTCTCTTTCCATGGCTTGATAGTTTTTCTCTCTCTCTCTTTTGATCACTGACCACATTTTGTCCTCTGGATGTCTGAAGGACATCTTGGCTGCTTCCAAGTTTTATGAAATAAAACTGGTGTAAACATCCACCCCTGTGCAGGTTTTTGTGTGGGCATAGGTTTCCAGTTTTTGAATGAACCGCAGATTGCTTCTAACACTAGGTGTAGTTGAGAAGAAAATGCCAAACTCTTTTCGAAAATGTTGGTACCATTTAACTTTCTTCCTCGGCATTTGGTGTATCAGGTGTTTGTTTGTTGGTTTGTTTTTTCATCATACTAACAGATTTGTATGAAATCTCATTGTAAAAGAGCAGTTTGTTAGAGACATGTGGACACCTGTTCATAAATTCATTTGCCATCTGCATATCCTCTTTGGAAAGGTATCCGTACAAGTGTTTTGTTCATTTCTGGTCAGATTGCTTTTTACTGATCAGTTTAGAGACTTGGGGTTTTTTATTAGTAGTAGTAGTAGTATTTCAGATAACGGTCCTTCATTTTGTAGTTGTTTTTTTTTTTTTTTTTTTTGCAGTCTGTGGTTTGCCTTTCACAGGACAGAAATTAATAATTTTAGTGAGGTCCTTTGTTAATGGGTCATGCTTTCGGTGGTGTATCTCAGGTAGTCACTAAACCCATCTTCAAAAAGATTTGATAGAAACAGAGTAGTCCCCCGTTACATTATGCGGCTAAATGATGTGACGTGGTTACATATTTCCCACTCTGGAGGCAACACCCTTCCATGTAAGTTATTCAGTGCCCTGTGATTCTTGAGGTTTGAAAGTCTGGCTGAGTGTACAAGTCAGTATCTTCGGCTCTGTGCAAGTGTCAGGGGCCGGGAGCCCACCCAGCCCTGCTGTCCGACACAGTCACAGAGGGAGCCGTACCTCCGCACAGCAGACACGGCGGGGGAAAGTACCTGGCACTCCTCTGCTTAATCATTGTATTACTGCCCGTGCTTAGGGTCTATGTGATCTACCATGGGACTGGGACAAGTGGCAATTCCACAGAAGAAATACAGTTCTTTGAAAGTAAGCAAGAAAATGACAGCTTATTGGATAGTGACTCCCCACCAGAGTGTCCTCCTAAGTGGGTTAGAGAGTTCAAAGAATGGGTGTTGGAAAGATTATTATACACTCCTTTTCTATGAATGCTTAAGCGATCGGGACCCCCATGGTGTTTATTGCCTAAAAAGTCAGACTTCAAAGACAAAAACAAATAATAAAGATACATCAACACCAAGGTAGATAGCAGGCAGCCAAATAGACTGAGCAAAACAAAGACTATTACTTGCACAAGATGACAGGGTTGTGGTGCTGAAGTGAGAAGTGAGAGACAGGTACTAACCACACTGACCACGAAAGCCTTCCGCATGGCCTTTGCCAGTGAGCTAAAACAGCCCTGTGCCCAGCTACGTGCCCAGCTTGCAACTTTAGAATATATCATAGATCAAACATAAGTCAAGCTTTAAGAAACTAAGGTGTCCTGGCTGGCATAGCTCAGTGGATTGAGCGTGGGCTGGGAACCAAAGTGTCCCAGGTGTGATTCCCAGCCAGGGTACATTCCTGGGTTGCAGGCCATAACCCCCAGCAACCACACATTGATGTTTCTGTCTGTCTGTCTGTCTCTCCCTCTCTCCCCCTCCCTCCCTCCCTCCCTTCCGCTCTAAAAATAAATAAATAAAATCTTTAAAAAAAAGAAACTAAGGTGTTATATAGTGTGGTAAAATGTGTTACTGATTAGTTGCAAAGATTAGGAGCTACAGCTGGCACAATAATATATGATAGATAGCTGCTTCCTATTTTCTGCAGAATAAGGATAAAGCAAATATGACTTAAGAACCTCATTTTTTTATTGCTTTCACATATGCCACATGTACACACCCAACTGTATAAAAATAAAAAAAAATCAAAAGCCCTGGCAGAGATGCCTGGCCACTGAGCTTGAAACTGCACCTCTCGTGTCTTTCCTTCGCCGGCGCCATCCATCCACTGGGAATCCCTGGACCTGCTGGAGCTGGACTCCGGCAATCAGGTATTGCGGTCTGTCATCCACTTAAGTGGTTTCTTTCCTGACTTTTAATAATGTTCTCACTGATCAGTAATTAGCTGAACGTTTAGTGTGGGCTACAAGATGTTGGAATTTTCTCTTTTGCTGTCGTTCTCCTCTCTGGTCCTCTGTCTCCAGAACTCTACCCACCTTGTTCTGCTGGTCTTTTAGCACCACCTCCTCCACCTAGCGAGACTGCTGGTCCTGGCCTGGGTTCTCCATCTTTGAGCCGTGGCCTGGACACTCAAGTAGTGTGAAGCAGTCATAGGGCTCACCCCATTCAATCCCTGCCTCTCAGGGATCAGTCTCTGCTTCCTGCTGTCCAGCGCCTTTCAAACTATTGTCTTATTTTCCCCCATGCGTTTTTTTTTTCAATTTTAAGTTTCTCTCTTTAATTAATAACATTTCCATATACTGTCTAATATGATAAATGAGAACTGCTAAAGTGAATTGGCTGTTTTACATGAATTCAACCACATCTCAGCAACATCCATTTTTCTACGGGCCTGAACTTTTTTGAATATTTCAGTTTTTATTTATTTTTACTTTTTGTTGTTGTTCAGAACAAACTGACATTCTTTTCAGGTGTTCCAGAGTGTAGATCTGATCCCTGTGACTTTATTTGGGTCATTACAGAAAATATAATTGACTTCATTTTGGTTTTTGCTTTGTCGCCATCAGTTTGTGGGTCTGCCTCCTCAAAGGTCGGTAAGGACTTCTAAACCATGGAATACTTCATTACAACATTACTGATCCTTCTTATTGGAAATTGCAGATCATACCTATATTACTGAAAAAAACTGCCTGTCTTAAAATCCATGCCATTCTGTTTTTCTCGCTTTCAAACTTTTCATGATACTCATCTACTTTAGAATACATGCGAGAAATACCAAGATCCTTAACATACAACGTTAGCTATTTACAAGGTTGAATCAACACAGCCCTTTTTGGTCATAGCCAGTAATGCTCTCATATATAAATTACAGATTAGGTATAATTCTTCAACCATAACTTCAGCCTGTTCATTTTCTGAAAATAAGTATTTGCAGTGTCCCGGGTGCCATTCCCAGCCAGGGTGCATGCCTGGGTTGCAGGCCGTAGCCCCCAGCAACCGCACATGGATGTTTCTCTCCCTCTCTCTCTCCCTCTCTCTCTCTCTCTCTCTCTATCTCTCTATCTCCCTGCCTTCCCTCTCTAAAAATAAATAAATAAAATCTTTCAAAAAGCTTCTACATATCATATTTCATTTAGAAAACATAAATATTTGCTTTCATTCAGTTATTCAGCAGGCATTTGTTAAATTTCCACTTTGTATGGGGCATTGTGCTGGATCCTCACTTGACTGCAGTTAAGGATACAATCACTGTATTTTCCCCATAACAAAATTCCCATAAGTTTTTTGCCAGATAAAATGTTTTTCTATATGAATTACGTTAGTGATTTTGTTCAGACTTCAGCTTAGAAGTGCATCCTTTCTGAGTAACATTAAGTGAGGCACATTAAGATGGCAATTTGACAAAATAGAATTCAGTATATCAGTACTGCTAGGATGCCTTATGATTGGTGTCAGAAGTTAAAGTATGAAGCCAAGGAATGAAAATTCAGTGACCATGATTCAATGGGACCTTGGTCTGCTCTAGAGGCATTGCTGGTATTATTATTATTATTATTATAATATTATTATTATTTATTTTCTGCAGTGTGACTCACAGGCAGAACACCTTCATTTAAAGTCTAGTACAAAGTGAAGTTTTCAGAAAAGTGGCAATTAGCCTGCACTTAATGCCCAGTATAGGAAAGCACCTGATATTCACACACCTTTGAAAGTTTACTGTTGTCTCACTTTGTCATATGGCATGTACTTGTTGCATGAGAGGAAAGGTATATGTGAAACTGAAATTACACGTATCCATTATTAAAATTATAAAGTGAAATGTAATGAATGAGCACCATATGTTCCAAGTAATGCTTCCAGAGCTCACTTCACTGTCTAATAACAGATTATATTACTGTGTAAAAATTACCACCTTGCAAGTATCCACTTTACTCTGGCTATGGAAGTCATCATTAGGAGCTGTAGATATTGAAAAAGAGCCTGCTGTGGTTGTCTAATGTGTCCCAAAGCACATATTTCTGAACAGTGATTATCCAGGTAGCATGCTAATCTCTTTGCTCAATTGGCCCCTTCTTTTGCTGCTTAAAGTAGTAGAGACCAGTCAAGCGGCACACCTTAAAGGGAATTGTTACTGTAACTTTGCCCTTTGTACCAGCACACAATAAAGCGTTTCTGATACCCTGCAATCTAGCAAACGTTTTCACTATCAGATTATTCCACTAGCTTCTCCTTTTAGTTGTCATCTTGATTCTCCTTTTAAAGAATCAGAGTGACATCGTTAATTGTTTCTCTGCATTCTTGGCTTCTGTGTGTCACTTTCCTCTCCTTTGACAACTATCAAATTTCTGTATAGAATTATGCTTTCACTTAGTCACCCGCCATTGCCAGTTTTCCAAATTGAGTCTCTCTTGTTTAATGTTTCTTCATACGTTATTCCAGGCATGCATCCTTTTGTTCATGTTCTCTGAACTTCAACTTCGTACACTTTTGACCTTAATTTTCATTAAAGACAGCTGTAAAGTTTGTTCCTGCTGAAATAGCAAGAATGTTCCTATTTTACTTGAATAATCGTATGACAAGAACATGACTGAAAGTTTGGATTTATTTCTGGACCTGTAA
Source organism: Phyllostomus discolor (assembly GCF_004126475.2). Classification (NCBI taxonomy): domain Eukaryota; kingdom Metazoa; phylum Chordata; class Mammalia; order Chiroptera; family Phyllostomidae; genus Phyllostomus; species Phyllostomus discolor. Next base: position 11,681 of record NW_023397511.1, read on the forward strand.
AAGTACAGCGACATAGCAGAAAAGAATCAGCAACTGTAGCATTGCCAGCATAATGCAATGACCACACACCACACCACTGTGAATTTTAGAAGTTAAAGAGTTAAAAGATGAAATGAAGTTCAGCTTCAAGCTACCAGCAGAACACAGATTCTTCCCTATGTAATGCAATGGTTGGTACAGGGAAGACTACTGGAATACAGGCTGATTTCCAGTATGTTAAAGGAGAAACACCTTTTATCTCTTCACAAATGTAAGTCTGGCTCTGGCTGGTGCGGCTCAGTTGTTTCGGGTGTCATTCCATGCACTCAAAGGTTGTGGGTTTGATCCCTGGTCAGGGCACATATGGCTGTGCCCTGTGCGTTTGATCCATGGTAGGGTGTGGGTTTGATCCATGGTAGGGTGTGTGCAGGAGGCAACCTATCAATGTCTCTCTCTGTCTCTCTCTCTCTCCCTCTTTCCCTCCCCCTTCCTCACTCTCTAAATTCAACAAACATCCAAACATTCTTGGGCGAGGAATATACAGGGTCCAGTAAGGCCTGCTTGAGTGTGGTTGGTAGGGTAATAACATGGGTGTAATAATTTATACTTTTAATCTGAACATTTCCCCTAAAATGTCATGGTGTGCCTGAGTGTGGTATTGTTTTGCTATAGAATTACAGGCTTATGATTTTGTAATAAAAGGGGGTGTTGTTTGTGCTGGAATATATATGTGTACATACACGTATATGTATGAATATACATTTAAGTATGCATGTATGTATATATCTGTGTATATACAATGCATGTGTCTATGTGATACATTTGCTTTGCTTACATTTGCCTAGATCATATTTCCAGTGTGTCTTATCAGAAAATGAGTCTTCTTCCAACTCGTCCCCTCTGTTCTGCACATTGATGGAGAATATAGTGCTTCATGTATTTTGATTTGATTCACATATCATACAGTTTACACATTAAAGGGAATAATTCTATGGACTTTAGTATGTTCATATGGTTGTGCAGCCATCACCATAATCAAGTTTACAATATTGTCATGATCCCCAAAGGAAACAACATACTTACTAGTAGCCACTCCCTATTTTTCCCAACCACCTCAGTCCATGACAACCACAAATCTATTTTGGCCTGTAGAGTAGCCTGTTCTGGACATTTCATTTAAACATAATACTAGATAATGTGGTGGTTTTTGTCTGCGTTTTGGCTTAACATAATGCTTTAAAGACTCATCTATGTTGTTTTGTGTATCAGTGCTCACTACTTTTCTATTGCCAAATGATTGTCAGTTGCAAGATATGTGGTATTTTTCTACTATGAATAATGTAATAGAAGCATTTGCATATAATTTGTTGTATGACATACATTTTCATTTCTTTTGGGTATATACCTAGGGATGGAATTTCTGGGTCGTGTGGTAACTTACTGAACACTTAGAGGAACTTTGAGAGTGTTCAAAGTATCCGTACAGTTTCCATTCCGGGAAGCAGTGTTTGAAGGTTCTCACCAACACCTTTCATCCATATTTTTGATGAGAGCTATGCCATTGTGTGTAAAGTAATGTGTCACTGTGGTTTCAACTTGCATATCCTGATCATTAATGACAATAAGCATTTTCATGTGCTTTTAGAGTATCTGAACATATTCCTTGATGAAATGTTTATTCAGATATTTTCCCATTTTAATTGGGTAAATTGAGTAGTTATTACGGATCCATGAGACTTCTTTGTATATTCTAGATACCAGCTCCTTACATACAGCAGTGGGCAAAAAAGTAAGTTTAGAGTTGTAATACAAATGAATAGGACAAGAATTAATACATAATAACGGAATAATAAACTGTGTTTCATATGCTCATAACCATGAAGTGCTTTTGCCGACCCCGGTATATGACGTGCAAATATTTTCTCCCATCCTGTGTACTGTCGTTTCATTTTCTTAGTGGTGCCCGACTAAAGATTTGAAGCACAAAAGATTTTTTTTTAACTTTGATGGAATCCAAGTTGCTGTTTGTCTTTTGTTGCCTGTGCTTTGATTCTGGTATGATATTTAAGAGGCCATTGCCTAATCCAAGGTCACGGGAATTTACTCCAAGTATTCTTCTAAGATCTTAATAGCTATTGCAGTTACATTTCCGTTTTGAGTTATTTTCATATATGATGTAGGAGATGGGTCCAACTTCATTCTTTTGAGCATGGATATTTAGTTGCGTGAGCTCCATTTGTTGAAAAAACTATACTCTCCCCATCGAATGCCTTGGCACCATTTTGACAATAAATTAAATGTAAAATGAAGATTTATTTCTAGACTGATTTATTTCTGGATTACATTCCATTGGTCTGTATGTCCAGCCTGATGTCAATAACAAACTATACTAACTACTGTGAGTTTAAATATTGAAGTAAGGGAGTGTGAGTCTTCCCACTTTGACTCGGTTGGGATTGTTTTGACTATTGTTGGCCCCTTCCATATCCATGTGAGTTTCCGGGTCAGTGCATTCGGTTCTGCAGAGGAGCTGGCTAGAATTTGTATAGGAATTGTTTATAAGATATACATAAATTTGAGGCACTGTTGCTGCTTTACGAGTGTGCTGTCTTGAAACCCACAGGCTTTCCACTTATTTGTGCCTTTGATTTCTTTCAGAATACACATTTCCCCTGCTACCAGAAAGTAGAGCATTCTAGCAGATCCCTCTGTAGGCTCTTAGCTTTAGGTTGTCTGTAGCATAAGGTGGGAGAGAGGTTGGTTGATCCCTCTAAGGTAGGGGCAGCGACTCCCACACTCTGGGGTCCCCTTAATCTCCCTTGGGAGGCAGGTGGGGAACTAAGGAGGGTATCTTCTAATTAATCAACACTTGGGCCCATAGGTTCTGTCAAGGTGGGGCTGGCGCAAGACTAGGGAGGTCGGCACAGAGCCATAAAAGCCTGCGCGTAAGAAATTGCAGACCATGTGCCTTCCCTTCTGCAGAATAGATCTAAATGTAGGACGGTATTATAATTCTTGCCCCCATTTTTCAGGCCATATGTCTCCATCCCCTAATCTATACTGGGGCCAAACAGTGTTACAAAAGAAAAGTAATCCCGTCCCTTTTAAAAATTTAGGGTCAAATTTATCCCAATTGCTAAGACTGCTACCCAATGGTGATTTGAAAGGGATGGAAGGCGTGGCTCCCATCTCGACCTTGGTGATCCTAAAGAGAAGGAAAAAACACAGATACTCCAGTGCAATCTAGAGGAATTCCTCTTTTCTTGCCTCGGGAGCTTTCCTAGTGGTACCCCAGGATCCCGCCGACTTTACTAGATGTGTCTGGTGAAGGAAGTCATAGTGAGTGCCGGCTGGCAGAAAACTAAAAGACGTAAGAGGGTTGCCGCAGTCTAGTTCTGCTTCTTTTTCTATGTTTAACGCAGAGGTTGTGAGTTCCCTGGATACCATTTCCACAATTGGTGGTCCTACTGAGTGTCCCGACTGCAAAGAACTGCTGGGAAGGAACCAATCCAGCATTCTCGGGCAGTTGCCTATAATCCTGACAACCCCAGACACACGGCTCTACCCAGCTAGCCTGAGTATGTTTCCATTCCCATATTCTCCACCTATGGATACCCTCATTCTCCTGTAAGCCTTCAGGTGTGGGGCAAAGGAAGTGCCTTCCTAGCAAAATAGTTTCTGGCCCCATAAACCACCAAGAGGGGCGCCAAGATGATCTCATTATGGCCTGACTCTTTTCTATCAATTTTTGGGTATTCTATCAGTTTTTCCAAAGCCTTAAGAAATTGTACCTGTGCCTGAAGTTCCCCCAGAAGGGACATCAAGCGGGTGTCTAAAAGCCTCCCTCGTCCTACTGGAGGTGGATCTCACAGAGGGATGATGAACCAAGAGGGGAAATTAAAACACATCTATAGGGGCAAGAAAACCACCCTAGAATTTCAGATTCAACTAATTGGGTAAGAGTGGCTCCCCGTGGCCATTCTAGTAACCAGTGACCAGCAGGCGCCTGATAAGTGGCTCTGAGCGATGTTGCTGCTTAGCTTACAATGACAGTGTACACGTGCCGAAGACGGGAGTGACTCATTCCTGCAACTAGACTTAGTGGTGGGACTATCAGTGACCCCAGACTAGATAGTCTGGGTACAAAGACAGCAGGAACCCTTCCTACACAAAAGGCAAGTGGGGTAGGAGTGCAGGTATAAAGGCCAAAAGTCATCCTGGAAGGATAAGTGTAAAAGACTATGTGTGGGCCTGATGAGGAGACTGCAAAAAGGAAATCATAGTGCAGGCATCCCGTGTGGAAGGTCCGATATGCCCGTGAGGGAGCGGCTGCGGGGTGGCGCAGTGTCTTGTGGTTTTCACAGTGTGCCTCACTGGTGTGCAGCCATCACTTGGCCCTGGGGGGAGCGAAGGCTGAGCCGTACCAAACCCAGGTTTCCCTATCATGGCGTCTTCAAGCAGCGGGCACCCTTGTGGCTTTTAACTGCCTGACCCATACCTGCAATTTAGCGGTCGACCTCCTATCAGGGAACATCAGACTCACCAAAACAGAAGAGATGGCAATGGAAAGGGGCCTCCCTGGGTATCAGCGCAGCAAAGGGAGCTTACCACTCTGGCGTCTTCTCGTAGCTGGCTCGCCAGAAACTGTCACAGGTGGACACAGGTAACCAGGTTCCTGATGATCATGGACAGAGAATTGAACCGAACACAGAGTTTATAGAAGAAAGAGAGAGCAGGTCTATTAAGCAGTAGTACACTCCACAGGACGTGGGGCAGGCAAACTCCAAGCAGAGAGATTGACCACAGGGGCTGGAGGGATTCCGTTTTTACAGGGGGGACAATCCTGGCTCGTTTTGGCGGGCTTTTGTTTCACATGTGCATGTAGTCATATTACTCTAAAGCTACTGGGCACGCGGTCTCCCATGATTTTCCTTCACTGGCCACTGGAGAAGGGGTCATGTTGCATCTTCGCGTGTGCACTCGTGAGTCACCATGATCCAGTGCTTTTCCCGAAAGCAGGAACAACTGGTCTTAGAACACAGTCTCTGTCCTTCATTGATGTCCTTCATCTTAGCCCTGGGGCACCTCCGGACTTTCTCCTTCCTGACTATCTCCTGCCTCGCTGGGACTGTGCAGAAGACATGGGTGCATTGAGATCCAGGGCTGCCCCACAGACTCCAATCAGCTCCCTGACGGGCAGAAGCCATGTTGAGCATCATGGGCAGTGGGCTGTGGCATCTCCAGGATCCCTGATGGTGCATCCTGCAGCGGTACAGCTCCCTCCTGACCCTGATATTGCAGGCAGGGGATCTTCCCCCATGGTCAGATGGCAGCAGGAGGAGGTTCTTGAACTCAAAATCTAAAGTCTGCTGCATCAGAGTATGGAAAGATGAATGGACGGGGGGCAAGCTCACCCGAATTTATAAAGATTAATGGACAGAGCCTGAGCATTCCGAAAGCTAGCAAGACACAGCGGGGCCTCAGTTCTCAAATTTCATTCATTCTGGAAGCCAGTCTGAGAACCAAAGTGCTCAAAGTGGAAACAAAAGCGAGAACCAAGGTTTGATTGTATCTCAACATGAAAAGGTCATCGGAGCCAGAACCGAAGAAGTTTAGTTCATCACCCAACACATTGTTTTCTTTGAGCAACTTAACTGAGAGCCAACTTGTTTCAAATGAGAGACATTCAAGAACCCAGGTTTGACTGGAAATGGATAGGGGAAAAAAGACCCTCCACTCCCTAAAGTTATAAATAAGCACCACCTCTGGAACAGAAAGGAGGGATGGACTTTGAAATGAGTCCACTCTTTTCCCAGGTCACAGCAGCTGATAAAACTCTTTTATTTTTCACCAGCACCTGTTTGAAGAGTGTGGCGTTTGTTGGCAGCAGGCAGGTGAAGCTGCATTTTAGTTACAATATTTAGCAACTAGGTGGGACCCTGTGGACCTCAATAGGTCTCAGTGGGCTGAGGATGGGGTGCTAGATATCTGGGAGAAGCCAGCCCCAGCAGTAGAGCTGTGGAGATTTCCCAGAGGATGTCAAGAGCTTTCTTAGGAAATTTTCCTGCACTCTTCAAGGCTTCAGCCACCTGAAATGCTTGGCTAATGAAAGTTAGTTTCTGGGAAGTGGATAGATCCAAGCCTGGGTAAGTGAAACCAGCATGCCGGGGGTCCTCTATCCCTGACACTTAGGCTTTGTAACACTGGAGCCTGGCACCACTTGTATTTGGCTAAGACCCCTTGGGGTACCAGTGGACAAGCTACCCTTGCAACTTAAGTGTTGTGTCACTGGGGCTTCATGCTAGCTGAGTCCAGTCAGGACCACTTGCAGTATTAGTTGGCTGGAAATCAGATGCTAAAACTTCCTTGGGTGTGCTCAGTTGGACTAATGAAATTATGGGTCCAAGATTTTTCCGTTTGTTCCCACTCTGGCATCTTTCTACGGTTACACTTTTGGTTGTGTGCTTTGTGCCATCAGGAATTGCTCTGGCTGACTCCTGAAGGTTCCGGAACCTACCGGTCTGAATGTTACCAGGATAGTACAGCTAGGTACAGCTACGATACAATGACTAAAAATGCTTTTTTTATTGAAACACTGCTTGGCCTGTGAATAATTTAGACTGTAGGGAGGCATGGCCCCTAAATGGATCCCTAAATTAAAACGCCATCACACATTTAAAATTGTTTTGCTAATAGCCAGGGAACTGGAAAAGCTCTCGTATGCCTAGAAAAGGAACACCCTAACGGTGCAGAAAAGTGAATAGGCTTCAAAACCTCTCCAGCATTGTAAGACACTCAAAGTAAAGGAAAATGAAATGATGAGTTAGTGTCTCAGTGCTTTGGGGGACCTAGGGTTAGTAGCATGAAGACTTTCCCTGCCACCAGACCCACTGCGAGAGACCCCTGAAATATGTTAAGAGGGGCTACATCCCTATCCCTATATGATGAAGGAATGGTCTCCCCCTCAAAAGACCCAGCAGGACACCCAACTGGCAAGGGAGCATATCCCTGTCTACAGTACAGTACAAGTCACATGGATTTATTTCATATATACATGAAGTAGAGCGGAGGGGCCAGCCCGTGCTCCATTTCCCACTTCAGATTTACCTAATCGAAAGGATTCCAACTCACCATATATGCAGGGTACTCAGAGGTTAGCAGGTCTTACTACCTCCAATTTTGCCAGTCACCCTCCATCTGAGGCAAACTTAGACTCCCATTACATCCTGCCAATGGCAGATGAAAGCTGGCTAGCTGTAAATAAGGCTAATGAGCGTGCTCAACACCTCCGTCGAGAGACTCTAAAAAGGATCCCCGGTCCAGCTGGGCGATTCCCTGGATAAATGGCCACTGGTGCCCGAACGGTGGGGATCTAGCATTCCTTGAATATTAAAAAAGGTGCACACGGGGAGGACTTCAAAAAGTGGTGTCTAAGCCAAAGGACTGCGCATGATACAGACAGACAGAAACCACATGGAGATTTTCTGAAATTTTAAAAAGAATCCGTTAGGCCTATCAAAGGCACACGAGGAACCAAAAGGCCCAGGTGGTAAACACGCCTTTTATTGGGCAGAGTGCCCTGGGCATGAGAAGAAGGAAGCTCCAACATTTAGACTGATAATTGGGAATGAATCCCTGTTCACTGATCCACATAGTATTTAAAGTGTGCTCTGTCTCAAACAGGAAAACTGAGACAGGCCCCAGTTTTGTTAGTGTGGGGAAAACAGAAGAAGAGACGTGACTGAAAGAAAAAGGACAAGATCCAGAGGGCAACAGCCAATGCACCCAAAGCAAAGAGGAAGGCCAGTGCAAAATGGCAGCCTGGTATTCGAAAGGGAAAATCAAAGCGATAGAAACCCTCACAAGAAAGTTTAAAGAAATAACAAATTTGACGATGAGCAAGGAGGCAAATAGTCCCATCAGATTCTTTTATTTTCCACAGGAGGCCAGGGCACAATTGACAGTAGGGAGCAAGCTAATGGATTTCCTTGTAGTACGGGAGCTGTATGCTCAGTGCTTAATAGAAAACCAGGCAAAACTCTTCAGGTGGAGTAACGCTTACTTATGCAGCTGCGCAATTACAAAAACAAGTGCTCCTTGAACCCCTAGAATGCCACTGTGGGGGTCAAAAACTTATGCCTGGTTTTCTCCACATGCCATACTGCGCCCTTCCTTGTTGAGCCATGATTTACTTTGTTAACTGCATGTACAAACAACTTCTTTCCCTAAGAAGCAGCAACTCTGTGTCCAAGTCCCACGAGAACCTCATGTCCAGCTGCAAGTGCTCCTGGCTTGCAGGGAAAGACCCAGAGTTGCTGATCTGTTCCCAACTGAGACCTAAGAGCAGATCAATTGAGTCACTTGGGTCAATGGAACCCAGGTAGTGCGGTTAACATCCAACTTGTAAAAATGAGTCTAAAACAAGGGGCATAGATCTTAGAGCGGAAATAACATCCCCTTAAAATGGAAGCTCTAAATGGAGTTTGGCCCACATTGTGGAAATTATTAAGGTCAGAATTAATTTGGCCATGCAGACACCCCTGTGACAACCCCACTTTGCCACTCAGAACTTGGCTGTGGTGAGTATGAATTTGTACCGTATCACAGAGCCGTAAGTGATGGTGCCTCGGACATTCGCTTACAGTGTCCAGCCTTAAACATTCTTGGCCACAGTACCCAGGGACAAAAAATGGGTTTCAGCCCCGGACACAAAGGGTGCCTTTTTCTGCATCCCAGTAGGTGAACAGGATCGACTGTTGTATGCCTTGAATGGCAGGGCCCATACGTTAAAGCCACACTCCAGTACCGTATGGACTGTGGTGCCACAAGGATTCAAGTTATTTGATGATATTTGCAGGAAGTTTCAAAGAAGATATAAGGGCTACTCAATTAAAATCAAGAAATCTACAACATCTTTAGACTTACTGACAGCTATCCGTGCTTGCAAAGGCTGTTTGCACAGCACCATCACGGTCCTGGATAAACTGGCAAAATTAGGATACAGTGCATTGCCTCCAAAGGCCCAGATTTGCAAACAGGAAGTGGCATACTTGACATTGCAGCTGAAACAGCACCCTAGGAGCTTAATGACTGATCAGAAACAAAACAAAACAAAACAAAACAAAACAAAACAAGCCAAACTACAATAAAAACGTCAGAACCACCGTATTTGACTGTTAGGGATAACTAAATCATTCCAAAGTTTGGATTCCAAACTTTGGCCTTATAGTGAACTCATTGTATAATTGTTGGGGAAAAAAAGAATGAAACTCTGAACACCTTGAATGGGTAAGGGACTGCAAGGGAGAAATGGACGCCTTGGTGAAAACACTGGTTTTGGTCCCACATCAAGATTGCCACATGTACAGAAACCTTTCCAAATACACCTTCATGGAAGGCAAGCAGTTAGACCTGGGGGGCGGGGGGCTAAGTCAGACCCAAGGGAATAGGAGCCTGTCTCAAAGACACACTTTCTGGGTGTGTAGAGACATGCCCCTCCAGAACTGGAAGGCAAGTAACGTAGAAAAGCTTCTACTGTAAGACATGAATTTTCGGTTTGGACTCACTGAGAGCATGCAAAATGATAATGGACTGTCATTCATTTAGGAGATCTCCCAGAAGAAAGGAGAGGCACTACAAATTCAATGGAAACTACATGCATCTTTAAATCGTCAATCTTGGGGGAAGACAGAGAAAGCCAGCCATGCAATACAGAACACCCCAGGGTGGACTGAGTTCTTTACACATTTTGGAGATAAAAACCTTGTCTGACGTATCATCTGCAAATATATTTTCCAATATGCTTGGTTCCCTTTTCGTTTTCCTGGTGTTCCCTTTAGCTGTGCAGAAGCTTTTCATTTTGATGACGTCCCATTTCTTCAGTCTTTCCTTTATGTCCCTTGGCCATAGGGGACGCATTGGCCAAAATATTGTTGTGTGGACTGTCTGCGGTTTTCCTGCTGATCCTCTCTAGGACTTTTATGGTGTTACGACTAGTATCTAAGTCTTTTATCCACTTTGAATTTATCTCTGTGTATGGTAAAAGCTGGTGATCGGGTTCCATTTCCTTGCGTGTAGCTGCCCAGATCTCCCAACACATTTGTTGAAGAAGTTATATTTTGCTCCATCTAACACTTCTGCCGTCTTTGTTGTATATTTGTTGGACATAAAGAGGAAGGAAAACTGCCATTATTAGCAGACTACATGATATAGCATACACAGGAAACCCGATAGTCTCCACCAAAACACTAGTTCACCTAGTAAGCTCACTCAGGTACGTGAAGAAAACTCTGGGCTTCCCGAGGTCACCCCTTGGGCAGCCTTTGTTCCTGTGCCAGAAAACCACACAGAATCCTTCAGCCATCGCTGGCATGGGAAGTCTCCTGGCCATCTCTGTCCTCCCTGGCCCATGTGCATGATCTGCCTGGCTCTCCTCCTTCTCTGGATTGTCCCCTAGCACTCACAATCAAAGAGCACAACCACACCTGCACTAACAGGCATGGGCAAGCACCGAAATTGGTCATATGCCACCCTGTGGCCCATGGTGTCCCCAGTCATTCCACCATGGCCTTTTGTGACTCTGCCTGATTTTCCTCCCTGAGGCCATCAACAGTGTGCTGCGTGGAGCCAGCTGCCTCTACCAGCACGATGGGCTTGGCTGAGGGAGCTGGGAGTTACACGGAACTCTGGGTGGCGGCCCAATGACAGAAGGTGGATTGTGGCAGGGCTGGAATTTGTCTGGAGCACTGGGAATGGGGGTCTGGGGACTCAAGGCCTACTAAGTGGCTTACAGGCCAGGCATGGAAGGGCCAAGTGGCCAGAAATAGAATAGCAGAAACGTGGTGAAGAATCCTGCTTACAAGACAGCAGCCTGGGCCATTCACATGGAAGCCTGAGGTGCTGTGTGCTTTCTACCTGCTAATACTTACTGGGCGTGCACGGAAGCCTCCGGCCGCCCTGTGCAACATTCTGACCCACCAGCTGATTCCCTGGGGTACCCTGCAGTTTTGCTGAGCCCCAGTTTAAGCTTGTGTTTCTGACAGGACTTTTCTTGGTGCCACAACTCCCACATGAACACCCAGTCCTTCGCAATGGGTTGGCTCCTCAGCAATGGGTTCTGCTCTGGTCTGCCTCCACTGGGGCCTTCCTTCCCGTGGGGTAATGCCTCGGGTGTCTGGCCTACAGGTCCTGACTTAGGAGCTGAAGTCAAAACACAGCTGGGCAGAATAGTCCCAGTCCACTCAGCATGCACCAGGAGCCCCCTCCTGCAGCTGCATTTCTCACCATGGCCAGAGCAGTCCAAATGAGGTATCTTGCGTGAGCCCGAAGGCTGTGCTCAGCCAGCCAGTTGAAGAGGTTGACACTGGTTGTGTCATGCCTGTGGCTGGGGACTGCATGTTCATTGTCCCAGAAACGGAATTACGGCGGGACGAGCCCCCTGGGGGGTTCTGGCTTCAGGAGACTACTCGGAGCCTCCTTCTTCCCGGACCATGAACAGACCAGAGATGTTGTGCTGGCAGTGCCCTTCAGTTGCCAGAAATTCAGGATTTCCTGATACCTCCCTGACCCCCCTTGTAGCATTTGCTCCACACCACATATGCTTCTGATGCAGGTTTCAATAACCCCCATTATGGAAAAGTGTTGCCCCTTCATCCACCAACAGGTTGATCAGGAGCACGCTGTCTTCTCGTGAAGACGTCTGAGAAAGGGCGCAGAGGTAGAAATCATCTATGCGTTCTTCCACCCTGGAGTTGGCTAAAAATGTTCTCAGGTTCCCAGACTCGCACAATGATTGTGAGACTTCCTGGGATGTCCTGTGGCATTAATGTCCAGGGCATGGCCTCTCTTCCCTATGTTAGGAGAAAGGTACGCGCATGCCTCATTGACTGGAATACTGGGAGAGCTCTGCAAAGTTCAATGCCGAGGAATGTTTGTCTACGTGGGGATTGGGTGTCAGTAGTTGTGTGTCTGTGGGCCTGTGGCACAACAGGGTTCTGAAGGAAATCTGCCTTCACGGCCCACTTGTGCTAGACAACACTGCACCCCGTGGCACGGCATTTTCCCACAGGCAAATGAGGGGTATGCGTGGGACTAGGTAGACCAAGCACAACTAGTCCCTGAGCTGTGCCACACTCCATTTTAAACTTCATGCCTAAAGCGCTTCTGTTTTGAATGGGGACCCACTAATTGTGGAGGAGGTTTTTTTTTTTTTTTTTAATTTCAATCATTGTTTAAGTACAGTTTTCACCCCCCTACTCCCGTTCCAGCCCCTCCACCCAACCCTCCCCCCTTCCCCCCATTACGCCCCACCCGTAGTTTTTGTCATGTGTCCTCCAAATTTGTTCCTGTAATCCCTACCCATTCTCCCCTGAAATTCCCTCTTCTCTCCCCTCTGGCCACTGTCAGACTATCCCCTATTTCAGTGTCTTTGGTTATATTTTGCTAGTTTTCTGTTTTGTTTTGTTTTGTTTTGTTGTTTAGATTCCTGTTAAAGGTGATATCATGTGGTATTTGTCTTTCACTGCCTGGCTTGTTTCACTTAGCATAATGCTTTCCAGCTCCATCCATGCTGTTGCAAAGGATATGAGCTCCTTCTTTCTTTCTGCTGCATAGAATTCCATTGTGTAAATGCACCATAGTTTTTTGATCCATTCATTTACTGATGGGCATCTAGGTTGCTTCCAGCATCTAGCTATTGTAAATTGTGCTGCTATGAACATCGGGGTGCAAAGGTTCTTTTGTATTGGTGTTTTAGTGTTCTTAGGATAGAGTCCCAGCAATCGAATTGCTGTGTCAAAAGGAAGATCCATTTTTAGTTTTCTGAGGAAGTTCCAAACTGCTTTCCATAGTGGTTGTACCAGTCTGCAGTCCCACCAACAGTGCACTAGGGACCCCCTTTCTCCACATCCTCTCCAACACTTGTTGTTTGTTGCTTTGTTTATGATGGCCATTCTGACTGGTGTGAAGTGGTATCTCATTGTGGTTTTAATCTGCATCTCTCTGATGGCTAGCGATATTGAGTATCGCTTCATGTGTCTTTGGATTTTCTGTATGTCCTCCTTGGAGAAGTGTCTGTTCAAGTCCTTTGCCCACTTTTTAATTGGATTTCTTGTCTTCTTAGAGTGCAGTCTTGTAAGTTCTTTATATACTTTGGAGATTAAACCCTTGTCTGAGGTATCATTAGCAAATATGTTTTCCCATACAGTTGGTTCTCTTTTTATTTTGATACTGTTTTCCTTAGCTGTGCAAAAGCTTTTAATTTTGATGAGGTCCCATTTGTTTATTCTTTCCTTTATGTCCCTTGCTCTAGGAGACAAGTCAGTAAAAAAGTTTCTGCGTGAAATATCTGAGATTTTCCTACCTACGTTCTCTTCTAGGACTTTAATGGTGTCACGCTTTATATTTAAGTCTTTTATCCACCTTGAATCTATTTTTGTGTAAGGTGTAAGTTGGTGCTCAAGTTTCATTTTTTTGCACGTAGCTGTCCAGTTCTCCCAACACCATTTGTTGAAGAGGCTATTTTTATTCCATTTTATGTTGCTGCTTCCTTTGTCAAATATTAATTGACCGTAGAGGCTTGGGTTTCTTTCTGGGCTCTCTGTTCTGTTCCATTGGTCCATGTGCCTGTTTTTATGCCAGTACCAGGCTGTTTTGATTACAGTGGCCTTGTAGTATAGTTTAGTGTCAGGTATTGTGATTCCTCCTACTTTACTCTTCTTTCTCAAAATTGCAGCAGCTATTCGGGGTCGTTTATGGTTCCATATAAATTGCTGAAATGTTTGTTCTATGTCCGTGAAATGTGCCATTGGTACTTTAATAGGTATTGCATTGAATGTGTAAATTGCTTTTGGTAGTATGGACATTTTAATGATATTAATTCTTCCAATCCATGAATACGGTATATGTTTCCATTTGTTTGTGTCTTCCTTGATTTCTCTCCTCAGTGTTATGTAGTTTTCTGAATACAGGTCTTTTACCTCTTTGGTTAGGTTTATTCCTAGGTATTTTATTTTCCTTTTTGCTATTTCAAATGGGACTTTTTTCTTGATTTCTGCTTCTGCTGTTTCATTGCTGGTGTACAGAAATGCCTTTGATTTCTGGATATTGACTTTGTATCCCGCTGTTTTACCAAATTCATTTATTAGGTCAAGCAGTTTTTTGGTGGAGTCTATAGGATTTTCTATGTACACTATCATGTCATCTGCAAACAGTGACAGTTTTGTTTCCTCCTTTCCGATTTGGATTCCTTTTATTTCTTTTTCTTGTCTGATTGCTGTGGCTAGAACTTCCAGTACTATATTGAATAGAAGTGGTGAAAGTGGACATCCTTGTCTTGTTCCTATTCTTAGTGGAAAAGATTTTAATTTTTGCCCATTGAGTATGATGTTGGCTGTAGGTTTCTCATATATGGCCTTTATTATGTTGAGGAATGCTCCCTCTATTCCCACTTTACTGAGTGTTTTTATCATAAATGGGTGCTGTACCTTATCAGATGCTTTTTCTGCATCTATTGATATGATCATGTGGTTTTTGTCTTTGCTTTTGTTTATGTGATGTATTACATTTACTGATTTGCGTATATTGTACCATCCTTGCATACCTGGAATGAATCCCACTTGGTCATGGTGTATGATCTTCTTAATGTACTGTTGGATGCGGTTTGCCAGTATCTTGTTGAGGATTTTAGCGTCAATGTTCATCAGCGACATTGGCCTGTAGTTTTCTTTCTTTGTTGTGTCTTTATCTGGTTTTGGAATTAAGATGATGTTGGCCTCATAAAAAGAGTTTGGTAGTCTTCCGTCCTTTTGGTTTGAAATAGTCTGTGAAGGATAGGTGTTAGTTCTTCCTTAAATGCTTTGTAGAATTCTCCTGTGAAACCATCTGGTCCAGGGCTTTTGTGTGTTGGGAGTTTTTGGATTACTGCTTTAATTTCTTTTGCTGTTATTGGTTTGTTCAGGCTTTCTGCTTCCATTTTATTGAGTTTTGGAAGGCTGTATTTTTCTAGAAATTTGTCCACTTCATCTAGGTTTTCAAATTTCTTGGCATACAGCTCTTTGTAGTAATTTGTTACAATCCTTTGTATTTCTGTGGTATCTGTTGTAATCTCTCCTCTTTCATTTCTGATTGTGTTTATTTGGGTTTTCTCTCTTTTTTTCTTGATGAGTCTGCTTAAAGGCTTGTCGATTTTGTTTATCTTTTCAAAGAACCAACTCTTGGATTCACTGATCTTTAGAATTGTGCTTTTAGTCTCTATGTCATTTAATTCTGCTCTGATCCTGGTTATTTCCTTCCTTCTGCTTGCTCTGGGCTGTCTTTGTTGTTGTTCCTCGAGTTCTTGTAGAGGTAGGATTAGGTTGTTTGTTTGAAATGTTTCTAACTTTTTTAGGTGGGCCTGTATCGCTATGATCTTCCCTCTCAGGACTGCGTTGGCTGTGTCCCATAAGTTTTGGGTTGTTGTGAGTTCATTTTCATTTGTTCCCAAAAACCATTTGATTTCTTCCCTAATATCATTCTTGACCCATTCATTGTTTAATAGCATGCTGTTTAATCTCCATGAATTTGAGTGTTTTGGGTTTTTTTTCCTTGTGGTTGGTTTCTAGTTTCAGTCCCTTGTGATCCGAGAAATTGCTTGGTATGATTTCAATTTTTTTGAAATTGTTGAGGTTTGTTTTGTGTCCTATCATGTGGTCAATCTTTGAAAATGTTCCATGTACATTTGAAAAAAATGTGTATTTAGCTTCTTTGGGATGGAGGGTTCTGTAAATATCAGTAAAGCCCAGTTCGTCTAGGGTATTGTTCAATGCCACAATATCTTTGTTGATGTTTTGTTTGGAAGATCTGTCCATTTTTGATAGAGGGGTGTTAAAATCCCCCACAATAATTGTGTTGCTGTCCATATCTTTCTTGAAGTCCTCTAAGATTTTCTTTATGTATTTAGGTGCTCCTATGTTGGGTGCATATATATTTACTATATTTATGTCTTCTTGGTGAATTCTTCCCTTGAGTATTATGAAATGACCTTCTGGGTCTCTCTTTATGGATCTTCTTTGGAAGTCTATTTTGTCAGATATGAGTATTGCTATCCCGGCTTTTTTCTCCTGTCCATTTGCTTGGAAAATTTGTTTCCAGCCCTTCACTTTCAACCTGTGCAGATCTTTTATCCTGAGGTGGGTCTCTTGTAGACAGCATATGTGTGGGTCATGTTTTCTTATCCAATCAGCTATTCTATGTCTTTTGATTGGAGCGTTTAGTCCATTTACGTTTAAGGTTATTATTGATAGGTACTTATTCATTGCCTTTTATGTACGTGTGATCCTCTCTCACTCTCTCTTTTCCTTTCTTTCCTTAAAGCAGTCCCTTCAGCATGTCTTGCAGAGCTGGTTTAGTGGAGGTGTATTCTTTTAGACTTGTTTTGTCTGAGAAGCTTCTTATTTGGCCTTCTATCTTAATTGAGAGCCTTGCTGGGTAAAGTAGTCGTGGTTGCAGGCCTCTGGTTCTCATTACTTGGATTATTTCTTGCCATTCTCTTCTGGCTTGGAGTGTTTTCATTGAGAAGTCAGCTGTTAGCCTCATTGGGCCCCCCTTGTATGTTACTTCCTTCTTCTCCCTTGCTGCCTTTAAGATTCTCTCTTTGTCTTGAAATTTTGCCATTTTAATTATGATGTGTCTTGAGGCGGGCCTCCTTGGGTTCCTCTTGATTGGGACTCTCTGTGTTTCCTGTATTTGTGTGACTTTTTGTCTCATCAAATTAGGGAAGTTTTCCATCATCACTTGTTCAACTAGGTTTTCTATCCCTTGTTCTTCTTCTTCTCCTTCTGGTATCCCTATTATACGGATATTATTACGTTTCATATTGTCTTGCATTTCTCTTAATCCCTCTTCATTCTTTCTGAGCCTCTTTTCCCTTTCTTGCTCTTTCTGGGTGTTTTCTTCTATTTTGTCCTCTAGCTCGCTGATCCGATCTTCTGCTTCATCGATCCTGCTTTTCATTCCTTCTACTGTGTTCTTCAGTTCAGAGATTGTATTCTTCATTTCCTCTTGGCCCTTGTTGAGAGTTTCTATTTCCTTTTTTATGCTGATGTAGTTTTCATTGAGTTCATTGTAGCTTCCCTGTAGTTTCTCGTAGCTCATTGTGAGCTCATTGAGCTTCCTGACAATCACTGCTTTGAATTCAATATCTGATAGTTGAATTGCCTCTGTTTCACTTAGCATTCTTTTTGAGGCTTCCTCCTTTCCTTTCATTTGGGGAGTATTTCTTTGTCTTCCCATTGTTTGTGAGACTCTTCTTGTTCACCTCAGCTTCTTATATTGATCTGTTCTGGCTCCCTCGGTTTATGATGTGAACTTCTTTAGTAGAGTAGCAGTGAGTTTCAGTGGTGCTGTTTCCTTGATCCCCCAAGCTCGCTGGTCTTGGGCTGTCGTTTAAGTTGGCTTTGTGTTTGCCTTTGGGTTTTGATTGTTGTTGAGTCTTTCTTTGGTGGTTCCTTCCCGCCAGCTGGTTAAATGTGGGTCACTCTGTCCACCACCTTCTGTATTTTGTTGTGCTGGTGAGGGCAGGTTGTGTTGAGGCTGGTTCTTCTGTGTGTACAAGGTTTAAAGAAATCTTGTTCAGTTGTTTGTATTGGGTACTGTCTCTACTGTTTAGTTGTTTTTCCAGATAAGCCCTGGATTGAGGTTTGTGTGGTTACTACTCCCTCCTTCACCTTCTTCTGCTGTTATCTGTTAGTGGTTCCTTAGTTGTTGGGTTTCCTCTTCCAGTGGGTATCCTGCTGTTCACCTCCTCCACCTATTCTTTTTTGTCATCAGATGGAGGGGAAGGCAAAATGGTTTAAGACAGCAACCGAGAATTCTATGCTATTTACAGTAGTAGCAAGTAGGGAAGATATAGGAGATCCTTTCACTATGTATAGTGTTAACCGTGGTCTTCCACCCAGCTACCTGATTTTTAGAAAGGATGGAAAGAAGATAATACTCTTGTTGGGGGAGGAAGGATTGTGAGTTGGATCTATAAAGCAGAGAGGTTGTGGGCGGTCAGATTCTGGGGTAAGGTGAGAGTAAAGGATAGTAAATAGGTGTAGTGTGTGAGAGAATAGAGTTAACCACTACAGTAATAGAGTTCAGGAAACTGTGAAATGGGCTAAGATCTGGGGGGAGGGGTGTTGTGAAGTAATTACAATTGCATGGAACAGCAGTTATTTACAATAATATTATGGCAACATTCATATGGCAGAGTCTATGAGATCTAGGTAACAAGGATAGGGAGTACAGAACATTGAGTAGTATGCTGATAGGACACAGGTGAGTTAATGGACAGTAGATTAGTAATACGGTATAGAAAGAGATATCAGGGGAAAGCTGTGAGGTCATACAATAAAACCAGCCTAGCAAAGCAGGCTATACAAAAATAAGAGGGATATAAAAATATTGTTAAAAAAAAGATGTAGGAACACTGGAAAAATAATAATAATACAAATATACAATAACTTGCAGGTTCTCTGTAATAGCAGAGTGACATTTATCTCACTGTCCCAGCTGTTGTGATGCCCCTTCTTTGGGTTCAACTTTGGTCTTTTCACCGATCCAGGAGTTTGTCTCACTTGTAGGTATTTAGGAAAAAATTTAAAAAAGAAAAAATAGAAAAGGCAGACGAAGGCAGGAAGAAGAGATAAAATTGGAGGACAGGAAGGAGGAAAGAATAAAACAAGAAATCAGGTAAGAGAGGAAAAAGAAATCAAAAGAGAATAAAAACAGTAAAACTTAAAAAATTAAAAATTGTTAAAAAAATAGAATCAAATTAAAAAGTCTCTTGAT